>NC_136418.1:172411872-172716872 GCF_052625555.1 Lactuca saligna | reverse complement strand
TTTCTTTTATAAGGTTGTAAAGTTTTGTTCAATAAAAAACATTAATACATTTGAAGAGATTTGTGATTTAAATATGAAAAGTTAATATAAATGTTATAATAAATGTTTTAGTGTTTTTATGTTATTAAAAGTTGTAGTGTTTATATTTCATATTTTTTATTATTCGTTATATATATCTTTTTTAATACAAATGTTATAATAGATGCTTTTGTATTTTTATGTTACTAAAAGTTGTAGTTTATGTTTTTGTTCATATATTTTGTTACCCGTTATATATAGATTATCATACGTTTGAAATATAATTTACACAATTTTAAACGGTTTATAAAGTTATCAAATAATTGTATATATCACAATGACTTAAAAATTAAAACTATAATCATCATACTATATTATAAAGGAACCATTTTTTCTTTCACCACATTCATTTGAAACTCCTAACTTTTAATATTTCCATACAATATACTTAATTTATTAACTTAAATATGCTTTTAGTTGTAAACATTAGACAAAACTGCACAAATGGTCCCTATGGTTAGCTCAAAATCGCCACTTTGGTCCAAAAAAGTTTGGAGTAGCACCACAGGTCCAAACTTTTCATTTTGTTGCGAATTTGGTCTAATTTCCTTTGAACTTTTATAATGATGATTTTGCCCTTATTTTTTATTTTTCAGTTTTATTTATTTATTTAAATATTTTTATATGCTAAAAAGAAAAACAAATTACCCTTCTCTTCTCTCTCTCTCTCTCTCTCTCTCTCTCTCTCTCTCTCTCTCTCCCCCCCCCCAACCGTATCATCTTCTTCCTTTGTGTACCTAGAACTCAAAAATAAAAAAATAAAAAAAAAAATCACACATACTTTCCTTGTACACCTGAAACAAAAAAACTCACATATATTTCCCTTTGTGCCATCTACTTCTTTGTTTTCTCTTATATTTTTTGAAGCTTTCTCTTACTAAAAGTATGATTTTTGAATTTTTGGTGAAAATAAATGAAACTCATATTTCTTGAAGTGAAGTCTGATATAAAGAAGTGAAATTTGATCTTAAGAAGGTACCCTAGCCGTCGTGAAGCTCGATGTCGCCGGAACCACATCAAACCCTAGGGTCATCGTCGGGAATCACCACCATTCTCCAATTAAGCAAAATGAATTTTAGAAGTGAAAGGAAAAAAAAACCCACCTTCCTTTACCTCCGATTTCCACCATGTTTTACTCAAACAAAACCATCCTCGACATCAATTCCAAAATCTACAACACCCTTAAGCTCAGTCTTTTGTCGAATCTGTACTTCCTCATAGACTTCTCATTAGGGTTTTCAGGTCACCAGTAGTAAAACATGATGAATTTGGAGGTTGAATACAAAGTTTGAAAAGTACATTCATCCACTGAAGAACAACCAAGCTCTTTCTCGAATAGATCTGATGACGACCGGAAAAGATAAATGGTGGCAACAACGTTCCAGATCGACAAAAACATTCTAGATCATTTTCTGAAAACCGAAGACAACGATGACGATCTAGATCTGAAGCGGGGAAGCGTTTACAAATCACCAGAAAATTGAGAGTTCGTTTGTCTTCTACGGAAATCGATGTTTTTTGGTGGTGACGTCCATCTTTTCCGGTGGTGGTAGCGGCTCATCTTTTCCGGTGGTGGTGACGACGTTCAATTTTTTCGACAGTTGTGTTCAGATTTCTGGTGGTTATGTTACGTGTGAGAGAGAGAGAGAGGGAGAGGGAGAGAGAGAGAGAGAAAGAAAGAGATAAGAGATGAGAGAGAGAGAGAAAGAGAGAGAGAGAGAAAAAGAAAAAGAGTGTGGGAAAGGGTGTGAGGGTGTTGTCTGGTTTCCATTTGTTTTTTTTCTTAAATTAAATAAGTGTTAAAGTAAAATAAAAATTGAAAATATAAAATACAGAGGGTAAAATCGTCATTACAAAAAAATTCAAAGGAAAATGGATCAAACTCGGAATAAAATAAAAAGTTTGGACATGTGGTGCTAGTCCAAACTTTTTTGGACAAAAGTGGCAATTTTGAGATAACCACATGGACCATTTGTACAGGTTTGTGTAAACATTATCATATATGGAAGAATCTATGACTTATTAATATGATATACTTAATTTGTTAACTTCAATATATAGTTAAATAAATAACATATATTAATACATCAAATAAACTTAAAAATTTAGTGTACAGTTTAAAACCGAAAGTAAAATATCAAATAATGTTTAAAAAAATTTAGTATATATTTTTTAACATAGTTAAATGGAAAACATTAAATATAATAATAATAAAAGAACCTAAATTGATTAATCAAATTAACTAAAAGGTGTTTGAAAACTATATTATAACAATATATTTTTAACTTGCGGCGCGCAACGCGCGTGAATTCGTCTAGTATATATATATATATATATATATATATATATATATATATATATATATATATATATATATATATATATATATATATATTTTCATGTATGACTGTAAAAATATATAAAATTCGAACTTTTTACATACAATTTCCACAATCCAAAATATATTTTTATGTATAATTAAACTAAATTCTATATTAAATTTCGAACCGTGTAAACTTAATTAGATACTTAAACGGTTAGAGCCTAATTTTGAAATTTCTTTTTGAACTTATTTTAAGACTCTTATTTGGAGGCCCAAAGTTACAGATTCTAAGTGGGCTGCTGTTGGCCTGCCACAGGTTGTTGGCCGATGTAATAGATGGGTCTTAATGCTAATAGATGGGTCTTACTTATTTCATATAAATCAAATACACTTTAATAGTTCAGTTTATAATTCATTTTAGCAATAAGTATGAGTGTATGACTATTAACAACTTGATAATATGTGTGAGATTAAAATGCAAACTTACTTAAATCAGTCAATCCCTTATATACTACAGCCAATCACGTTTGTTTACAAAACATTTGGAGGGTGACCTTGGATCTGGACACCTCCAAATCAAATAGTTTAATTGGCATAAGTTAAAAAGGCATAGAAGAAAACAAAATTATTTATTAAAATGAAGAAGCAAGATATAAACACAAAATCTATATATAAAGACAAAATTGAAAAAATGGTCACTCTGGCTTGTCAATTTTTTTTAGGTAAGATAAAAAAAAGTTTATTAGCAAAAAATATACTTATTTGGTGGTTTTGTTTTGATTTTGGTTCCTACCTCGTTAAATTTAATAATATGAGTTTTAACTTTTGGCAAATGATGGATTTACCCATGGAACAATTTCTGTAGTTTTATCTTGTTACCAAACTGCAAGGTCCAATTATGCAAGTTTTCTTTTTTATTTTATTGAATTATTGTATATAAATTCTTTTAATTACTTTTTTAGAACTTTTTTCTTATTGTATTATTTTTTATTGGACTATTATATATTAATAAATATTATTTTTAATATATTATATTTAAATACTAATAATTATTATCTTTTTTTTATTATTTTTTAATTAATTTCTTTAAATTTCTTCTTTATTGCATTAATTATTTTTTATTGGATTATTATATATTAATAAATATTATTTTTAACATATAATATTTATCTATTAGTAAGTGTTACTTTATTGGATCATTAATTTCATTTAATTAATTTTTTAATTTTTTTTATTACATTATTTCTTTTTATTGGATTATTATATATTAATAAATATTATTTTTAATATATTATATTTATATATTAATATATACTACTTTTTTATTATTAATTTTTTAATTATTTTTTTTGAATTTCTTCTTTATTGCATTGAATATTTTTTATTGGATTATCATATATTAACAAATATTATTTTTAACATATAATATTTATCTATTAGTAAGTGTTACTTTATTGGATTATTAATTTCATTTAATTAGTTTTTTTTTGAAATTTATTGCGTTAATTCTTTTTATTGGATTATTAATTTAAATTCATTATTTATATTTATAATAAATAATGTTTTTTTAACTGTTTTATTTTCCTTTGATTTCTTTCTTTATTGTTTTAAATAAAAATATCAAAAAATCTCACCCATCGCACATTTTCTAATTTATTTTAAATATTTGGAAGATAACATTTTTTTGGACAACAACACCACCATTATTCAGTCACAAAAAATCCACCTACCCCACCTTTCCAATATTTGGAAGATAACATATTTTGGAACGGTGGAGTGAATGAGATTTTTTGATATTTTTATTTAAAACAATAAAGAAATAAATTAAAATAAAATAAAAAATTAAAAAAAAATATTATTTATTATAAATAAAAATAATAAATTTAAATTAATAATCCAATATAAAGAATTAACACAATAACTTTTTCAAAAAAAAATTAATTAAATTAAATTAATAATCTAATAAAGTAACACTTACTAATAGATAAATATTATATGTTAAAAATAATATTTATTAGTATATAATAATCCAATAATCAAGAACTAATGCAATAAACAAGAAATTAAAAAAATAATTAAGAAAATTAATAATAAAAAATAATATTTATAGATATATAAATATAATATATTAAAAATAATATTTAATAATATATAATAATCCAATAAAAATAATAAAATAAAAAAGTTAAAAAAAAAACTAATTAAAAGAGTTAGTATACAATCATTAAATTAAATGAAAAAGAAAAATTGCATAATTGATCCTTGTAGTTTGGTAAAAAGATAAAAATATAGAAATGATCCGTAGGGTAAATCTGTCATTTGCCAAAAGTTAATAGCCAAGCCGAAGTTAACGAGGTAGGGACCAAAACGACAACAAAACCACCAAATAGGGACATGTTTACTAATAAACTTTTTTTGGACCTTACCCAAAGAAATTAACAAACTACAGAGACCATTTTTGCAACTTTGTCATATATAAACATTGAAATCTTGTTAAAGTGAAAAAAAAACTAGAGTAATAGGGATTGAGTGAAACACCTTTTAACCAACTCATATATAAGTTCATTTGAGATTATGTTAATTTTTTGAGATCGTGAGACGCAATCTGAAATAATTTTACAATACAAATAAAAGGAAAAATTCGAAATTCTTTCTTTAATTATTATTTTCGCCATTTTCTTTACCTGAAAAAATAAAAATAAAAATCACCGTTTTTCTTGAAAAATACGTGAAATATTCTAATAGAATATTATACTGTAAATATTTCAACGTGATTTTTAGAATGTTAGAATATTATAATACTCTAGTAGATTTTGTCAAATATGTAAACTATTATAATATTCTATTAGAATATTTCACAGATATTTCAAAAAACGGTAAGTTTTTTTTAATTCTTTTTTAATTTGTTTGGATAAAAAAGTAGCGAAAATAATATTTTAATTTTTTTTTCAAAAATTTAAATTAATAATTCATTTTAAAAATGTTTTTTTATCTACAAAATGAGTGGTTAGGATTGCATCTCTCCACCTCACAAAATGTAGTGGTTTCACATGAACATAACTTTTTTTTCTCTCTCTCTCTCTCTCTCTCTATATATATATATATATATATATATATATATATATATATATATATATATCCGGTAAAAAAAAATTTTTGGTAGGAAGGTAAGAAGTTTTTTTTCTACATATCTTTTAGGCGAACAAAATAAATGAATCACTAGATGATTCATTTGTGATATGATTCACAAGAAAAAATTCTTAAAAACATCTCGATGATTCATTTATAAGGAGTAAACTAACAAACTGTGCATTTCTTTCCCTCGCTTTCCTTACTTCGATCCACACCCACCCAGTCTCTTCGCTCTTGGAGATCCATAGCAGGTTCTCTCCCTCTTTTTCTAGCCTCTTCAATCAATCCCAACCTCTCCAATCAATTCCAACTATTCTCTCCCCCCTCTCTCAAACTGTAGATCTAGGATCTAAGTCTGCTATGATGGGTTTTAGTATACTACAAAATCATATGGTGCACATACAATCCTAAATGCTTTGGATCTATGTTTTCTCTAATTATACATGCAATATTGTTTCCAAAGAATTAAGCCTACAACTATCATACAAAATGATATAAACAACATAAAATTGAGTTATGGAGTTACCTCTTGGTCGTGGCTTGTAGAACTTGTTGTGTTTGGCCTTTAAGAGCTTAGTGCCCCAAGTGTTGCACCTCAAATGGAATCACAACACACCTAGGACAAAGGATAACTTTTGAGAGAATATCCTAACACCAAATTGGCTTAATGATCTCCAAGAACACTAGTCTGTCATTTTGGATGCTAAGGGGCTTCTTATATACTGTGACAAGATTAGGGTTAGCATCATGTAAACCCTAATGCCCATGACCTTCCATGTTCCTTAGGATCCATGGGTTTAAGCCTTCATGGATTATCCATGGGTTGTAACATTGGCTTAGCCCAACCTAAAGAATCATGGGTCATTGGCCCACACCATAAGAACGAGTGATTTACCAAATCAACCCCTTATATTTAATTAGTCCATTTTGGTCACAAAATTAATTCCAAAATAATTCTTGATCAATACTAATTAAATCATATGATTTCATATTAATATATTAGAACTTATAATATATTAACAAATCATAAATAACATATTCTCAAAAGTTCATCCTATCAAATTGTCCTGGTGATATGCAACCCAAATGGACCATGCTACTCTCGGGCAAGTACATACCAATTATAGTTATGGGCTTAGACACCTAATCCAACATGCTATTCAAAATTAAATCGCCAGTCCTTTCATTTCCTTGCTACCAAAAAATCTATAGGATTGATGGGATCTGTTGCTCCAGTTCAAGGTAACATTTTTTTACCTAATTCTATTTGATTTCAATTTAAAAGTAATGCATCAATCAAATACATAAGTTTTTTTTTGTAAAAAAAAATTACTTGAAACACCAAAGTCGACATACAACAATTTGATTCGCAATTGACTTTGATGGACTTTGAACAACAACCAAGAGAGAGAAATAATGGAGCGAGACGATGAAGCAAGCAAGCTAAGGGGATACAGGGATCTGAAAATTGAACTGAAAAATTGAAGTTATTGGAGTATCGAATGGATGTAGCAGATGAAGGACTGTGGGAACTTATGTGAGATACTTGCAGAAGCACATATGCAGTGTTATACAAATAGAAAAGGAACCCTAACCATATCTGTGAAGAAGCTGCCTGAGTTTTTACTACCCGGGGAAAAGGAAGGTAAGATTGGATATGACATAGGTGTTTGAGATATCCACAAACTATAGGTTTCCCACCTGTAACTCGTAGAATAGTGATTTCAGATGCTGCTTGGGGTTTATCATTTCCGAAATTCTTTGAGCTCAGTTTCCCACCTGCAAGTTGTGGTCATTCTCTACATCGTGACTGTCTATGCTTTTATGGGCACTTTATTTTTAATATTTTCTTTATATTTTGTATTTTAATTTGTTAGTTTTGTTTCATTCTTAATTATACCATATGAAGATTTGGGAAAATGGTTGCTTGCTTTTGTTATGCATCAATTGATGTCCATTCTGTCTTCCTTCCTCCTCATAAACGTGATTTCAAATACGAGAATCAGGAGTGGATTGAACATGAAGTCGATGAGGTTTAATTGTTGTTGTTATACTACCCGGGTGATTCAGTTTTGATTCCATGAGAGTAAATATGTCATTGTAATTGTACTTTTAAACAGGTTGTGTATCGGTCAGAGTTATTATTTTTAGAAATTCTTAACTCCCTAATCTAAATGGCAGACAAGAAAAATGGCCAAGGGACAGGGTCGGTTAATGGTAGGACAAGAATCCACCAATTTCTTGTTGGAGTTGTCTCTTCTAAAAAACGATTACTAAACAAGTGAATAGAACTTACTGTGGAGTTTGGAGAACGGTATGCATGTTTCCTTCTATGGTTTTACTTTTACAATGCAATTTCTTGTTACATGTTCTTCAAAGTATGGAGTTCTTGTCATAACTTATATTTGAATTAGCATTCTTACATGCAAGTTGTACAATTTAGATTTGTGCTAATTGCTATTGTTATGTATTGGAAGGTTTTCTGGGAAGTTATGGTCATGCAACTTCAATTCACAACTTGCAAATGCTTTCATCATTGAAGGATATTATCAGGGTTCTGTATGTGCGTCGAAGCAAGGTTATGTTTGTGCCTCCTTAAGGCCCAAAGCCTTACACCATCGAATTCTGACCCATGGCCCATAAAATGGCATGAAACAGGATGTTACGATTCTCCCCCACTTAAATTAGATTTCGCCCTCGAAATCAGCTCTCGTTCCCACTTCATGATACAAACCATCACATCAACCAAACTAACCAAACACCCACATATTTGGTCGGATCTAAACCTCCTCGGCCAATCGCCATCATGCTAATCCCGCACATAAGTATACTAACGCGACGAGAAGAAACTAATCACATACCAAAGTAGGCCACATTCCTACTAGGCTCCGACAAACCTACTTAGCTATCTAATGACAACACTCAAGCTTACCCTGATCCATTAATCGACAACAACACGCATGCTTACCCCCGATCCACTAACTGATGACAATACTTAGGCTTACCCTCGATCCACTAATCAATGACAACATTCAATCCTAACACGAGTTAACTGAACTTACCAGGTCTTCGGGTTGTGACATAGACCTCCAAGCCCCAATCAAACAAGAACAAACAAGAAAGCTCTCACCATATCCCTCAACCTGGGCTCCTAACATCCTAGAGTCTAAAGCACAAGCACGCCCTACAGATGCTATCACAACTAAAAATAATACGACTCGAAGGGATATTCAACAACTAAAAATGATCTTGACGCGAAACTGAAGATTCAACAGTTGCGTGGAAGTCTTGAGCTTGGAAGAATTCGATTGAGAACCAAACCTTGACACAAGGTCTTCTTGTCGTGAGATTCCACTCTTCCCCACTTGAAATATGCTAGAATCTGAGAACTTCACAGTCCTTTGATACCAAGACCCATTTGAACTCTACTACTTGATCCCAACCACTGTTATCCACATACATAAGAGAATATGAACCTACACAACATTCATAAATTCCAACACACATACAACCGAGGACAAAGATAATTAACCCATTCATAATAAGAATTCAATTACAATAGAGCTAATATGGAAATTCCATTCAATTGATCATCCAAGGTAACAACTGAACTTCGAAACATAAACAAAAAATACAGATGAATACCAACACTGCAACAACCGATTAATTAGAAGAACCAACAACTCAAACCCCGACCCATGAAACTCCCGTTATCCCATGAAGACCGTCGGGTAACTGCCAACACTGCAACAACCGCTAATATTTGTAGTTCACTTAAAAACAGGACTGACCCTAGGTGTGTTCAAAATGTTCCATCGCACAGGGTCCCGAAAAAACTTGGGCCTGAAAATCATCCTATTTACCTAGTGAGAATATATTATATATATTATCATTGACATCTAAAACAAAATCAATGCAGCGTAGTTGGTTAAGGGTGCACCAATTTATATCCGTCCACCCGTGTTTGACTCCTTTAGATTGCATGTTTTTTTTTTTCAAAATTTCATTTTATAGTAATGTCTATATATATATATATATATATATATATATATATATATATATATATATATATATATATATATATATATATTAATTGGAGCTTAATAAAACATCTGTTATTGTTTACGAGTTGGTGATATGCATTGTCTTTCATTGATCCTAAACCATAGTTCAAATCCTATCACAGACAATTTTATTTTTATTTTTTGATTAATGTTTCCACTTCAATATCGGATATAATATTTAGGAATTTTTTTATATAAATATATTTTAAGAGTTTTTTTTTTTTTTTTTTTTTTTTTTTTTTTTTTTTGCACATGGCCTACGATAAATAAGGGTCGGCCGTGCTTAAAAACAATTAACAAGCTAACTTGTCCACATTATCAAATTTATTGGTATTTTGGAAATCTTTTATTAGGAAGAAAACAAAGTTGAGAAATATTTAATTTTAGAACTAGAAAAGGATCTCGCGTTGCGGGGTCGGATTTCAATTAAACCATTTCCAAAAGGTTGTGGTGTTTTTAAGTTTTTAGCAACTCAATTTGTTGCAATAATCATCCATGTGAATTAATCAGGATTCTGAAATTTGTAAAAGTATCCCTATGCCACAAAAAATGCAAACACAACGTAATAAAAAATCCAACCATTTACTTTAGTATACACATGTACTTAGAGAGATAAGAATTTTTTAACAAACAACATAAGAGCAAACAACACTACAAACAACACTACAGAACAATATTGTGTTATATGTTCGATTCAACTGATGTGTTGATCAACATAATTCAACTGATGTGTTGAACAACACTACAGAACAATATTGTGTTATATGTTCGATTCAACTGATGTGTTGATCAACATAATTCAACTGTTGGAAAATTTTAGTAGGAAAAGTATGAAGATAAACCGTTGGAACTTCCTGAGGAACTCTCAGTTATCAACTTTCCTTTTTCATCTTTTGGCATTTATATTCCACTTTTTGTCTACCACATTTTCAATTATTAAAGATGCGGTGGGAAGTATCGGGAAGCGGCAACCATTGCAGTAATCAAAATATCATTGGGCGAATACGGTGAAACAAAGCACAAACACGTGGACAAAAACTATTTACAAAACAACAAATACTGCCCACAATACAAACCAAGCGAAAAAATGAGAAACCGGTATAAACGAAGGACCATTCCTGCCCAAAATATCAAGAGTTTACTATTCCTAACTTTGATTATATATATATATATATATATATATATATATATATATATATATATATATATATATATATATATATATATATATATATATATATATATATATATAGGGGAAGGATCAAATGAGAACACCTAAAAGGTTGAGAACACGAGAATAATTCTGGACCAATCAATATATAAGAGCATATTAGTAATTGTATATTTTAATTAAATTAAAATAAAATAAAAATCAATCTAAATCCCTTAAATTTAGGACCAATTACCAAAAAAGTAATAAATATTCCATTTTTTATTTTTCTTATTAATGAGATATAAAAAAAACAATTTTAACAAAATTTATTTTAAAATTGAAAAAAAAAAAAAAAAATTCTTAAAAATTCATTTTTTTTCTCCTATTTCATATTTTTTGTGTTAAAAAAAATGAATATAAGTCAAACCCCAGATTAATACATTTGTATTCATAATTGATTTTTTTTAAGAAAAGAAATTTGTTATTGATCCAATCACTAATGAATACACATCGATTTACAAGTAATCAAATACTTTTTTTTTTTAATCAACTGGAAATAAGAATAGTGTAAAAATTATCATTTCTTCATAAAAAGAATACATCTAATCATAAATAAATACACTCATTAACACATGATTACACTGTTATTCACAAATGAATAAACTGCTATTAACAAATTAGTACACTATTATTTTGAATTGAATACCTCTAATCATAAAATAAATACATTGGTTCACACATGAATGCCCTGCTAAATACAAATGAATACACTATTATTCATAAATAAATATGCATTCTAACATAAATGAATTCATCAAAATATAATATAACTTACATCTAAAAAGTACATAACATAATAGCTCAAATTCTTCAACTTTCATCTTCTCAAACAAATCCAATCCCAAGGGTTTTCCCCATTCTATAGTTTGATAGAGGTGGTATTGGTAAGCTTCCATTACCACTAGTTACACCCATTTTAAGAGACCCGAAGTTTCAACACCCTCAATCTTCAGGGTGCCTACATAAGAAAAAGAAACGGAACATAAAGTAACAAAATAGATCGATCGTTCATTGATCTCACAAATTAACAAATAGATCGATTGTTTTCACCAGGAAAGAACATACAATTAATCAAAATATAAGAAATTGAGGACGCAAAATCGATTCACCTCTGAACATTAGCAAATACCCATATGATATGATGTACATATATTTACAATTTCCAGGAAGCGAAGCGAATCATAGAGCAAAATAGTGAACTTGTTTCAACAAAAAGTCATCTAACCAAGTTGGAAAATAACACACATCTGTCTTATTTTTTAGAAGCAAGATAATTACATATAATCAACTCATATCAAATTCCCTGTTGGTAAACAAATTATGAGTTTCTGCAACTAACCTGGGAGCAGAGTATTTCTAGCAGTGATCACTCGAAGAAAAGGTGTAAATGGCAATGATCAAGTTACGGGGGATAGATGGACACGGAAAGTAAGAAATGGAGTGAGTATTACATTTTTTTCTCCTTTCCTCCTTTTCAGCCTTGCCGGCCCCGCAGACACTCCCCTCACCATCACGACTGTCGACCACAGACATCACCGACTGCCTTCCTTGGCTCGCAAGTGGGCCCTTCAAACCTTTATTGGTTGCTTCCAGCAGCATTCGCAGAGATAATTGTTGTGTGATGATGACGGTAGCGGTGGTGTTTCTGGCGGATTCGACAATCACAACTGTAGTGGTGGTGTTTTTTGTCGTGTGTGGCGGTTAGTTTAAAGAAAACTCAAAAGATCGACAGTGGAGAGATAAGAGGGAGAGGCATACGTTTTGTTAGTGTTGGCTTCCATCAATTAGGGTTTAAACAAAACGAGAGAGAGAGAGAGAGAGAGAGAGATTTTAGGAGCTGATAAAAATAAGATAGAACCTAATGACTATAGTACCCTTTTAGTTAATTAAGAAGTTACACTTTAATCCTATGATTTTCAGAATTTATATAAATGTCCCGTTAATATTAACCTTTGATTTTAAAATTTGGAGGGCCTAAATCTGTTCTCGCGTTCTCAACCTTTTTGGTGTTCTCATTTGATCCTACTCATATATATATATATATATATATATATATATATATATATATATATATATATATAGGTTCAGGTTTATTTGAAACCATTATAATTTTGTGAGACCGTGAGACCAAATCTAAAAATAATTTTAAAATGCAAAATAAATGGAAAAACCAAAAAAAAAAAAAAAAATTTAAAATATTATTTTCGGAACTTGAATTAACTAAATTTTTTTTAAAAAAAAAAAAAAAAGAAAATCCCGTTTTTTTTTTTTTTTTTTGAAAAATACGTAAAGTATTTTAAATACAATATTATACTGACATATTCTAAAAAATAATTTTAAAATGAAAAATAAATGGAAAAATCTAAATTTTTTTTTTAAATATTATTTTCGGAACTTGAATTAACTAAAAAAATAAAAAAAATAAAAAAAATTCTATTTTTTTTAAAAATACGTGAAATATTCTAAATAGAATATTACACTGTACATATTTTAAAAGTAATTTTAAAATGCAAAATAAATGGAAAAATCAAAAAATTCTTTTTTTAAATATTATTTTTGAAACTTGAATTAACTAAAAAAAATTAAAAAAAAATAAAAAAATGCGTGTCACGGTCTCACAAAATTAGACCGTCTCACATTAACCTAACCTTTTATATATATATATATATATATATATATATATATATATATATATATATATATATATATTAATTGGGTATTTAAACGAATTATCATGAAATAGTGATAAGCATCCCATATTTTAAAAGTATATATTTTACATTATAAAAAGAATAAATAGTCTCTACTTACCTCATGCCAAATGAAAATAATGTGGTAAAACTTGACATTGATACGATGACAAATTACACAAATTGCTCACCTAATTGATTCATTTGATTTTCACGATTGCTTTCGGATGATGGTTTCATGGCTGTCACCACCTCCACCGCCAGCACAACCCAAGAACCTCACCAATCTCCAAGACCCAATCCCACCACCACGTATCTTGTTATCCACATCTTTAATACTCATTGATGTTTGCCTTTTTTTCAAATCTCTAATGTGCATTTGTGCCGGAAACCTACTTGATCCCACCCCAAACATCAACAGGTACCATCTTGGTTTCGTTGCTGAAGCCATGATTGATACTCTTCTTATTGGTACATCATATTTCAGATCATGTTTCTTCGATTCAACATTTGCTTTGGATTTACCCGGTTTCTTGAAAAACGTAACCAACCTCCATCTTTGTTTGTGTTGTTTCTGTTGCTTCTTGCTTTCGAGCTTGTGGGTGTTTTGAGAAACACTAGGTTCTTTGTAAGGAATGATCTTCCCGCAAAAAACAACGTTGCTGCTGACAGACGTCATCAAAAGCTCACTAGAAAACTCAAACTGATCAGCATCATCGTCAAGATTAGGGTTTGGATCATCAACTCGATAAAAGTCTTGTGCATCTACATTATTGTCGTATATCAGAAGATCAGAAAGAGAAAGAGTGTCAATCATTTCGTCTTCATAATACGAGTCTTGTGCTGGAGCGTATTCATCATGACGACATTCTTCCATGGATGAAAATTTCAAGGATGATCAAAGTGGAACTATGAAGTAGTTTAGAGAAATCTTGATAACAAAAGATTAAAGATTGCTACTATGCATATATAGTTATAAAATATATTATATACGCTTTGTTGGTGATATAACTAGTTTTGATAGATACATCTCATGTTGATAAGTCTTTAGATATAGGAGGTGCCAGTAGGTCTAAAAAGGGTGCAATTTGATTAGGCTATGCTTTTAGAGATCCAGTGGACACAAAAGACAAGTAAGTCATCCTTTAAAAAAGCATTTTTGAGGTTGACATAAAGTTAATATTTCCCTAATTTTCGACGTTTATTTTGAATTAAGATAACATTTTTTAAATAATTCGTTCACATGATCTTTTACTATATTCTTTATTCCTTCCTTGTTTTCTTATGTTAAAAAAGAAAATTCTAAATGCAATATCTTTTTACATGAATATAATATTAAACGTCCATATTACTAAGTTATCTTTTCTATAATTCTATACTTTTGGGAAGAGCACGTATGGTATTTCAGAAATATCCTATATAATCATCCCTATATAACTGTCAACGCAACAATATATAAAACAATAAAAACCTTTGTTAAGCTATATATTTAGAAAATCATGATACTAATTAATCGTCTAACCAGATGGGTTTAAGGAGCTGATACATGTTAAAGTAATTAACTTGGTGCCTTTGGGGGCTTTCTAGATGGAAGAGGAGGAGGTCACGAATGACATAACGTTGTTAGGCCAGCCGTCAGGGAAAATTTTGTCGGCATTGTTGGCTGCTGCATGCAGTAGTTCCATTTGGATTTTACTTTGATGGGCCAATTATTAATGGTCTCTCGCTTAATTCCTGGGAAGACCATGTTAAAATTCTCTTCAAACAAATGTCCAAGAGGACCACGACTAGGGTTTTCTTTTTAATTACTATATAAAATGCCAACTAGAAATAAATCTGAAAGACATATTTTTTAGGTGACGTAAGAGCATGCCAAATGAGAACTTAATCCCATCTTACTAGTTTTTGGATAACATTTCTTATTGTTTATCATCATAAAACTTTGCAATAACATTTCTTAGTGTCATTGCTCAACGAATCTTCTTTCATATAGCCATATAGGTCACTAGATTTGTAGTGAAAGCTAGTTCTGTTCTTATACATATATGTATGCTTCTTAACCGACTGTATCGAATCTCTATAGTTTATAAATTATACCTTTCTTGATACGAGGCATTCATGATGCTGAGAGGTGTTTTTCATAAAATCGCATAAAAAATCTACATTTAGTGATGCAGTTAATAAATAAAATGCACCAAAAAATCATTATTTAATAGTGCGTTTACAACAAATAGCATTAAATTTTTTTTTTAATGCTATATTTATTGGAACCGCATTAATAAATCTTCTGGAGGATCTTTTTATTGCTCTTTTAGGGCGGTTTTTTTTTTTTTTTTTTTTTTTTTTTTTTTTTTAATGCTACTGGCCTTTAATGAGGCGGTTGATTCGCACTAAAAAAGTTCTTTTGTACTAATGATTCGCAACTCAAGCTGCGTGGTAGCCAAAGTTGTCCATATATTGCCGTTTCTGATCAAGGTGACATGGATATATTTTTTCTTCATAATTTAGTTTTATAACTACAATTATGCAATTTTCCCTTGATGAATATTTGTATTTGTATTTTGTTATTTTTGTAATTAACTCTTTTATTAAAATCAACAAAGTTGTATGCCTGAAACACAAAGTTGTCTGCAGGCAAACAATGTGTATATGTTAAAGTCTGCAAAGTGTTTGATTTTTAGAAGTCTGTAAATCTAAAAAGGTCCAAGCAGAGTTGGGCTTGTGTCTGTGCGACCTCTGCAGCCTCTGCATAGTGATATTTAAAAAAAAAAACACGCTGTCTTTCACAAGTATCGTCCAGGCCATCGACTCCCACAAAACTCACGTCTTTCGTCTCCTCCATCTCTTACACCTTCTTCTCCTCCGTAGACTCTGGACTCCATCTCTTGCACCTTCTTCTTCACAGCTGTCGGCATCAGTTTCCCTGCCACCGTCGCCTGCGTAAGAACTTCCATCTGTCGCCGTGACCTACGTCTCCCCTGGTGTCAACAACCATCAGCGGCCTCTCCCCAATACAAGGGCCGCCGCACGTCAGATTCATCTTCTTCTTCACAAGTATGAAATATTTTCCTGAAATTGGTTCTTTTCTACGTTTAATTTCTGAAATAAGATTCATTGTCAAGGTTTAATATCTGAAATCGGCGACCACTGGTTTGATTTTTCTAGAATCGGCGACCCACTAGTTTAATTTATAAAATAATTGATTTCATCAACTTTGTCTTTCACATTTGTCTTTCACGTTTGTCTATGGAAAAAGAGGATATTTGATTCATTATGTGTTACTAGATTTTTCAATCAGGTTACATATTAACATAACAACTATAAGTTTTGTTAATCAAACTAGGCATTTGGGTTGTAGTCAGCTCTTTTAATACATAAAGCATTTAGATATGATCTATTTACATGAAAAAAATAGAATGATTTGTAACAAATAGGTTATTCTGCAAATGAGGAATAAGTTGCTGTGTAATTTGGGCTAAATACTTCAAATAATAAATCAAAAGTCTGATTCATTTACAATACAATGTTAAGTATGATAATTATGTAAACATATTGTAAATTTTATAATAATTCAATTATGTATTTGGTGGTGCCATTGCTAACTAGGGAGGAGTTGCGGTGGAGCAAGAAATTGCGAGGTGTTTTTGTTTTAGAATGTGATAATTGAGATGACTATTTCTTGTAGAAATGTTTACTCGTTTTTGAGTTTCTACTTTAATGATGAAGTCTTCTTAAAACTTGAACTTAGACTAATTATATTTTAGATATGGAAGTATGTTCTTATTCACAAACACACATTTTAGATTAAAATAAAGTATGTTACTATGCTTCTAGAAGTGAAAGTATGTTTCTACAAACTAAAATGATTGAAAACAATTTTTTTTTAACGTTTAATTCACCCCTTCTTCTACAAATATACACAAATATACAGATGTGCTTGCAGACCGGAAACGTTTTAACTCTTAAAAAAAAAAAAAAAAAAAACAAACACCACCAAGGTGTCTTCACAAAATATCCTACATTGAATTTCTCGCCAATAAAAATATCAATACCGCTAGCTAACTTACACAAGCCGTAAGAAATTCTATTTCTTGATTGCCAAACTCTGTTTTCTAACCCTTTTTCTAACATACAAAACATATTACTTTTTATTTATATTATCAATTTTGTTTTCAAAAAGAATTAATATGTCCAAACGTGTTCTGAATTTGTAATCGAACAAAAATCACTATTCTAATCTGCATTATATAAACAGAAAATTACAATATACGATATACACTGCATGTAACACAAACTGACTGCTGACATACATGACAGTCAAGTCAAAGCATAGGAATGCATGCTCCGAACAATTTACCCGACCAGTTGCCAGATCTCCGGCGAGCCTTCGCCTCTTCTTCACCACCACCATTAACGGGGAAAATTCTTGCTGGACTACCACGAGCTTGTCTACTCCTTAAATCACACAGCTCCATCCTCGTCGGAGACTTTCCCACTCCGAACATTAAGAAGCCACTCCCGGTCATCCGCCGTGGCCTCGCAGCAGGAACCAAAGTATCATCAAAACAACTGCCGTTTCCCTTCACCGGAAATGTTTTGAATCTTGAAGTTTTTTGGGCCTTACGATGTGGTTTCAGATCGTTTTCAGGTACAGAAATCAAATTACCAAACAAAGCAACTTTTTCCGGTCTGGGGGAGCTGACGATTGTGAATCTAAATGATGACAATGAATTCCTGTTATATGGTTCTTCGGATGAAGAAGATGGATCACTGTAAATCTGAAAATCGGAAAGGGAGAGAGTATCATCGGCATCATCACTTGCTTCGTTTGCATGCATATCCATGTTTGTATGTTTTTGTTTGTTTCAAAATTATGCACACGTATATATACACATAATCGGAAAAAATATGTGGCGCGTATAATGTGTAATTAAATAATTATATATAAAATATTGCATGTGATTTTGTGGGGGATTTTTTTTATAATATTTGGTGTATAATTCAATATATTTAACTTCATAAAAACCACGCAGCTCACACGGATGATATTTGAGACAGTTCTATTTAACTAGTACATAATACAATTTAAATTAAGGGTGAAAATTGATCGGGTTTTGATATTTAGATGACTAAGCTTACAAAAATGAAAAAGAGATATAAATTAATTAAATGTGAATGATTTAAAACATCGTAATTGTAGGTTCATTGAAAAATAATAATCCAGAGTCGTCTAAAGATGGTCTACTCCTTAACAAGTCTTGTTATCCTATTTTTGTCACAACGAAACGGTTATAGGCTTATATGCTTATAGCACATTGATTAATTTTGATCAATAAAACTTCTTAAGCACATTGAAAACTATCGTCATTATCTGTTATCGGTTATCAATTATACCTCAAAATTTCCATATATAGGAAATAGAGGATTCCATTTTGGTCTTAGGATTCTAGAAGCGCAAGCGTTGAAATGCCAGCTCCTATTGGCGTGTGGTTTTAGAAGTAAGAAATAACAAGAGGCTATCAGTATCACCACCACAAACACCATTTGTTTATAACAATAATAAGAGTAAATTACTTGTTTAGTCCTTAATGTTTGGTCTTCATAACACACACTTAGTTCAACTATCGCTAATGTTACAAGCTTAGTCCTATATCAAACTAAATATGCAAATGAAGTACAATGCTTCTTATGCCATGGGCATATTTATAATCTCTAAAATTCTTTCACTTATATAAATTTTATTTTCATTTTCCCCTTGAAATGCCAAAACAATTTTTGCAGATCCCATATGATTTTTGCAGATTGTAGAGATTTTCCCAAATGCAATTTGTAATTTCATGACTATTTTGATAAATTACTAATTTTTTACTAAAAGTTGAAAATAAATAAATACGAGTTAGATGAAGTTTGTCTTTTTTTCATATTGATCGAATTTAAGCTCACGGGGGTTTATTGGGTCTCGGAATTTTGAGGTCGGTAGTTGTTTTGGGCTTTTGGCTGGGATAAAGAAATGGTCTGAGATTTAGGTTGGGTTGGACACCGTACGAATTGGAACATTTTCACGTGGATAGAAACAAAAGTTTAAACCAAAATACAATATTCAGGTTTATATATTTTTATTATTTGTTATTTATTTATTATTATTTATTATTTAAATTTGATATTCTTTTTAATATAAAATCTCTAATTTATTGTAATTCACTATTTTTCACTTCCATTTTGTTGTAACTTTGATTTTAATTTGGCTCTTTATAACTAGCTATTTAGATAGTTTTGAATTAACTAAGAATTTAATTCCAGCAAAACTAATTAATTATAATAGAAAACAAAACAGTTTTTAATATATAATAATAATACTAGGTGAAAAAAAAATATGTAACTAATTTATAAAGTATATAAGTGGTTTTATAAATAAGAAAAGAATATGTGTGAGTACATATATTTATATAAAATATATGAAACATGTACGTGAATAAACTGACAAAATCATATATATATGCGATGTATCATGAATCATTTATCAGTTGATACCCTACACAAATGGATATAATTAATATGCAAGATCAGTACCTCACGTGACACCAAAGATATCTAATTAAACCAATAATCTCAAATTGCAATTATAATTATACGAACAACTAGGAGAAAAGAAAAGGTTCATTGCACCTATACTCGATCGATCAAACATCGAACACAAACTCGGTCAAACTAATTAACAAAGGTTTATATGACCACCATGGTGTCCTTATCATATCCACCGCTACATCCAAGAACGTCGACCAACCGCCACCAACCCTTTTTACCGCTTCTCCGGCCAACGCACTCGTCCTTGCCGTCATCAACCCATTGAGACACGGTTACTGTACTCTTCCGCCGGAATTGTCTGGTCTTGATGTCACTCATATCCATTTTAGTAGGGAACTTGCCTGATCCAAACCCAAACATAAACACCTGCCACTTTGACTTGCATGAAGATGATTTTGGCAATCTATTTGGCAATGACTTTGATCTCGGAGTGCTTGGCTTGGAAGCAGTTTTCAAGGTCATGAATCTAAAAGAATCAGAACTTGACCGAAATAATGGACTAACTTGGCTCTTGGTTTCAGTCTTCTTAATTCCGGCAATGGATGTTTTGGAAGAAACTACTTTCCCACAAAAAATAAAGTTTTCAGGTGAAGCATTATAAGATGGATCACGACTCCATTCTTCACTGAAAAACCCCAAAAAATCTTGATCAAATGAAGTCGACGAGGAGGAGGAAGACGATGAACTATGATTTGCTTTAGAAACTTCTTTTGAATCGATGGCATCGTCTTTAATATGAAGATCGGAGAGAGAAAGTGTTTCCTCTGCGTCATGGCTATGATCTTCCATGGTATTACAGATTTGGGTGTTCATTTTCTTGAAGAATTGTATGGTATAAATTGTGAATGTTATGTGAATTATATTTTGAATGCATATATATAAAGAGAGGGAAGAAATATATACAGCCAAGGAGGTATTAGGATCGATGAAGATTCATAAAACGTTTAACTAGAAGGGAGGATAATGATGGATAAGAGACCTTGTCGATATTCAATGGGTTGACAAGTGTGACCACGTTGCTTGGTCTTCACACATACTAGAAGGTCGATGTAGATTGGACTACTAGATGAACATCTTATATATATATATATATATATATATATATATATATATATATATATATATATATATATATCATGTTATTTTATATTAGATTAATATTTATATATACTTACAGATATATATCATACCAACAAGCCGAAACCGTTACAAACATGTCCATGAGACCATGATCAAATTTTGGGTTGAAGTGGTTGAAAAGGATATAAATGTTATAGTTCGCTAATATTTACTTACTATACTTTCTTTTCGTAATTTTCATATCAACAAGTTTAAAAGGAGCAAGTTATTTACACAACATTCATGGGATCTATCTAACCATCTAGGGAGCTCGTACTTTTTCAGTAAATAAATCTAAGCTTGTGGTTCGTTGGAAAAGTTAATCGTAATTGAATAATACCCAAATTGGTCTTCTAGTATATGTTTGAGAAGAGATTGTTTTGATTTTGTATGACTTCTCACCCGTTAAGAATAATTATGTGTACATTTACAAACGTACAAGATATGCAAATCAGAACGAAACTCTCAATCTCGTCAGAATGTTCTATACGTGGTCTTAGTAAGACTCTCATCCAATATTATTCAAAAACATTTAGCTACTTGGAAAGGTCAAATTTGAAAGAAAAATGTTGTATTACTATTAATGTTCAGTTGTGAAATGTAAATTAAGTAGTACATATTACAGATGGTATAAACCGTATTGAGTATTTGAGTATATAGTAACGGAAGTAATTACAATATAATAAAATAATTACATTTTTTTGAATGACAAAAAATAAATAAATTAAAAGGCTAACAAGAAGCTAGACAATAGACAAGAGTGAAAGTGGTGATATTTTCCACCTAAAAAATTAATTTATCTATATAAAATATACGTTTTACCGACTTGTATCATAACTACAAAATATATTGTAGATGATGTGGATTGATCAATTTCAAAAGGAAAAATATCAACTCCCGTTACAAAACTACTACAACTACATCATACTACGACATACGTATAATGAAAACACCAATACCACCAATCAACTAAATCCATAAGCTCGTGGGTACACAAGAAAAACATCGATTAAGGGGCAATTGAATCAGAATCGATCACTTTCGAAGATATGTGCATTTAGAGAGTCATCGCAAGGGGTAAAAATGTCAATTCCAAAAGAAGATGACTTCCACAATAAATAGATATAGCGACATAAGAAATGAACAAAAGCGTAAAGTTCCACACCACGGGTGTAATGTAACGACCCAATTTTCACGTCCGGAAATTTCGTTCGAAAACATTACTTTAGAAAACATTAGCAATTAAAAACATTGTTTGATCAAACCATAACATAACGTAAACCATCTCTAAAAGCCAAACCATACAACCCATCAAAATATCAGAGTACAAATCCCAGTGAATCTTGTAAATGCGGAAATCAGAGTGTGTGCATGATGTGCCGCTACCGCGCAGCTCCTTCCCCTTCTGTGAAGAGGTACCTGAAAACAAAACTGTAAAACGTAAGCACAAAGCTTAGTGAGTTCCCCCAACGTACCACATACCATACAAACACATAACATGCATACTGCCAGGCTATTCTGGGGTGCCTGACTACCCGGTACGACCATTCTGGGGTGCCGACCTACCCATACGGCCATTCTGGGGTGCCGTCCTACCCGTCTCAAGCCATTCTGGGGTGCTGACTACCAATGTCAAGCCATTCTGGGGTGCTGACTACCCATCGGTCCTAACAACCGATCCTCGGGGACTGGTCCCCTCCTACTACCTCTATCGCATAACATAACAGGCCAACATACAAACATATCATCACATACTGTCAGACATTTCGGGGGTGTCTGACTACCCTGCGGTCCTAACAACCGAACTCTACTACTATCGCATATAACGTATCATGCTAGCATATAACATATCAGGTAATAGCAAACCCAGATGATATCACAAAGACAATCATCTATCATACGTCTCCTACTGGTGGGCCGGCATTGTGGCCTTAGACCCACCACTACTGGAAGGTAACTCACCTCAAAGTAGCTGCTGAACTGATCGGGAACTGACTGACTGCTGCTGCTGCTGCTCCGGAAATCCTCCGGCTGTAATTCCCACAACATAATCAATCAAACACTGCTAACTGTCCTTTGGGTAAAATGACCATTTCACCCCAGGTCTAGCCCTGAGTCCAAGTCAGAGTCAACTTTCAGTTGGCTCACCAACTCGCCGAGTTCCTATTCAGACGATTGTCCTGAGTCCCTGATTCTACTCGTCGAGTTAGGCTATGACTCGACGAGTTCTTCTTCTAAACTGACATTGAAGTTCTTCGTCCTACTCGCCGAGTTGTATGAACAACTCGTCGAGTTCATCTTCATCCGATGAACACTCATGCTTAGACTCGCCGAGTTGTATGAACAACTCGCCGAGTCTGTTCTTGATCTATGAAGATTGCCTTGGACTCGCCGAGCCAGGCCATGACTCGCCGAGTCCTACCATGGGTGAGTTCAGCTTCTAACTCACCGAGTCACCCCTTGTGACTCACTGCTCAAACTCAATACAGCATAAAGGGATCAATTCGGTGACTCGCGAGCAGACTCGCCGAGTCGTCGCCATGCATCCATTAAATACACCAATTTGTTCGATTTCAATCCATGCCATTCATAGATCTGGGTTTCTAAGACACGAATCACACGTAAAGTTTCCAACTTTACGTGTAGATATTCACCAATATGGATTTTAGGGCTCAAAGTGCACCAAAATGGGTAGATCTAGGGCTTTCATGCAATATGACCCCATAAAGGCATTAGATCCAAGCTCCAGGGACTATATCATGCCTAGGTCTAAAGGCTAACAACTTATTACAACCCACAATGCACCAACAAGCTTGGGGAATGGCTCAAGAAGGAATTCCATGAAGCTAAAAGAGACTACAAGCTTGAAAACAGAGGGGAAACGAGCTATACCTCAAGGAAAACGTTGAGATGACACAAAGATGTCTGGCCTCCTTCTCCTCTTCTTGATCTACTCTTCTTTCTCCTCAAAATCTTCAAGAACACACCAAAACACTTCAATCTCTCAAGGAAATAAGGGTATAAACGATCTTGGGAGCTCTGAGGGTGAATGAGGGCGAGTTTGGGGCGGAAATGAGGGTTTAAATAGGGTGCAAACCCTTGAAATTTAGGGTTTCATCCAGCAGCGGTGACTCGCCGAGTCCAGGATATGGACTCGCCGAGTCGCCAACTTAAACGTGTCCTGAGTCTCGTCCCTACTCGGCGATTCGGACCTATGTCTCGCCGAGTCCAAGGCTAAAATGGGAAATACTCAAATAAGATTTACATACCAGGAACCAGGTGCTACAAATCTCTCCCACTTATTTTAGACTTCGTCCTCGAAGTCTGCTGCTCGATCCTGAAACAGCTCGGGGTAATGCTCCATCATCTCGTCCATCAGCTCCCAAGTCCATTCCTGTAACGCCCGGGTTTCAGGGCTAAGCATTTTTGTCAATGTAATAGTCTAGGTCAACTATTGTAACTCTTTTTGAAGTAATAAATATGAAATATTTGAGTATTATGTGAATTATGTGTGTTTATGTGTTTATTATTTAATTATAAATGTATAATTAATAAAGAATAAAAATGAGCGTCAAAATTAAAGTGTGAGATAATCCCGATATCTCTACACAAAGTTGTAGAATATGTCTCAAGGTTTCCGTAGATATAAAGAATGCCGAAATCCGAGCTATAATGAAGAAGTTATGACCCGCCGAAGTTTTACGGCAAAACCGGCACGGCACCGGGAGACGTAAATAGTGAATTTACGATAGAAGACTTTTCTAGCCTTAGCAATCTAAACAAAAGTCGTAGAATATGTTAAACTAAGAACATCGATAAAAAGAACGCCCAAATCTGACTTCGTATGAAGAAGTTATGATTTTTCTAAGATTCGGCTTAGCAGTGCACGACCCGAAACTCGAATTTTAGTTCGAGCGGTTTTTGGCTTACGCGACCTAAATGAGAGTTGAAGATCTCATTCATAGGAACTCAACGGTAAAAAGACAGACGAAAACGGAGTCCGTATGAAGGAGTTATGAACTCTTCGCGGTCATTTAACAGTCTAAACGCCTCCTACTGTTAAATTTGAGATCGATCGAGAATTAGCCGACGGAGTCTAAACGAAAGTTGTAGATCTTGATTTTACCTACGCGTGGATATAAAGAACGTCGAAAACGGAGCTCGTATGCGAAAGTTATGATTTTTCTAAGTTTGAGGGCTGACACGTGATAGGGGTGACGTAGCACCACCAGAATTGGACACGTGGCACCACCAGAAGGCCACCACATGGACCAACTCGGCGAGTAGGTCCCCCCTACTCGGCGAGTCCATCAGAATCCTCCCCTATAAATAGAGGTGCCGGGTTCCCTCATTTCCTCACCCCTCACCCCTCTTCTTTCTCTCTCTAAACTCTCTCTCTAAGCTCCCTAACCCCCCTAAAAGCCTAGGTAAACCCCCTAGCACCCGAAGGAAGCCCCGAGGCTCCCGGAGTCCCGAGAAAAGAGCCTTTCGGCTCAAGAACTCTGCTCCAGCGAAGCCCGGTTTTCGAGAAAAACCCACTGTAAGTGAGCTGTACCTATCCTATCTTTAGTTTAGCTTATGTTTTAATATAGGAATGTTATTAGGTCCTTAAAATAATTATTTGGGCTATTATTATGAGTTATATTAAGTGTTATTAACACTTATATAATAATAATAATAATAGTCAGACAATTAATTTGTCACGGTTATCATTAGACTAAACCCTAGTGGTATCGATACTAGGTTTTATCGAAGGAATATCATTTTGAGAGTAGCGAAGTGCTGTCCGAGTGCTGAGTCACCACCTAATCAGGTGAGCGCATAGTTACTTTCAACTTACACATAGATATGAAGTATTTTATATAAATTACGTGCTATGTGTGCATATTATCTGAATACTTGCTATCTATGCTAGATGAACGTTGTTATACATGTTTTCAATGATTTAAACTGTATATGTATTTTATATCTACGAAAATGTTGGGGTAAAACATGGGTAGATGTAATAGGTGATGTGTGATAAAATGATGAGAGGCCTCGATGTTGTTGTTGTTGATCCAGTCATCTAGCGGAGTATAGATGACGACCATGGACTCTTCTAGACAGTCCAGTGGAACACTAGCAGGCTCGCAACCTGTAGGTGTTGTGAACGATGTGTTCACCGGTGTACTCCATCCCCCACATGGTTGCCTATTAGGACATTTATTGCTGAGGAATCCCCTTAGCAGTAGTGTCCGTCCCGATGATGATCCTTAGGCTAGGTCCCTTATGATAGGTGTTTAGGGACGTAAAGTGAGGATAACGGGAACGAGTAATCGGGTTATTGTTGATTGATGAAATTAATAAACTTATTTATTGTGGGTTGAAAACCCTATGTGCTCACCAGGCTCCCAAGCCTGACCCACTCAGTTTTATGTATTACAGGTAGTGGCGCATGAGCATAGGTGTGATGTTTTGGACGAGGGATTACGGATATAGGCCTGTAGATATGAAATAATGTAGTAAGGCTTATATTGTACTGTTTATACTTTTGATCTGTACGAACATGACATCCCAAGTATTTTAATGAAATACATTTCTATGGAAATGCTTTTGATAAATCTTTATCATATTATTGTTTTGGGACAAATTCCGCAACCCTTTTATTAAAAGATAACTCTGATTTTGAAATAAAGTATAAACAAAACCAGTCTTTTCTGGCCGTGATTTTGGGGATGTCACAGTTGGTATCAGAGCATTAGTTTAAGCGAAGTAGGAATTTGTAGGATTTCTAGACTTAAACTTAGAATGCTAAGCGATGATTGTGAGGTGTGAGCACTAGCTTATTTTAGGAATTGTGCCTAAAATGCTTATATGTGCTAAATGCTTTATGCATGATATGCTGTTATTTTGTTCGGATCTATGGTCTGTTGCCGACCGGATCTGGAAACCTTATGTGTTTAGGATTCTAAACGTACGACTACGATATTAGAACTAGCATGTAAACGTTTCGGAGTGATAAGGACGATTTAAAACTTCTCTCCTAAATAAAGATCTAAATTCACCTTATTCGGTGTATAGATCAAGATGGCAAGGACCCGTAGCGGAACCGTGAACGCAAATGGGAACAGACACCAACCCCCAGTGTTAGAACAAATACCAGTTGTGGAAGCCGCTGCTGGTGCTGCCATTGCGTTGCTGCCATTGCACCTTCACTAGTTCTACCCTCTTGTTCCTCAAATCCTTCGACTTCCTGTCGAGTATTGCGACTGGGCGCTCAATGTAATTCAAGCTGTCATCAACCTGAATATCCTCCAATGGTACTACCGCTGAATCGTCCACTAGGCACTTCCGCAGCTGAGAAACATGGAAAGTGTTGTGGATATGACTGAGCTCGGCTGGAAGATCCAGCCTATACGCCACCTTGCCCACCCGGGCTACAACCCTGAATGGTCCGATGAATCTTGGGCCCAACTTGCCCCGCTTCCTGAATCGAATGACGCCTTTCCAAGGCGACACTTTCAGGAGAACCATATCCCCGACTTGGAACTCCAAGTCGGATCGACGCTTGTCGGCGTAACTTTTCTGCGGACTCTGAGTAGTCTGAAGTCTACTCCGAACCTGCTGGATCCTCTCGGTCGTCTCGAGCACCACCTCGGTGCTTCCCATGACTCTCTGGCCAACTTCACCCCTGCATATCGGGGTTCTGCACCTCCGCCCGTACAACATCTCGAATGGTGGTCGGTCAATACTCGCGTGGTAGCTGTTGTTGTATGAGAACTCAGCCAAGGGAAGATAGGTATCCCAGCTACCACTGAAATCTAACACACACGCCCGCAACATGTCCTCCAAAGTCTGGATGGTCCGCTCACTCTGACCATCCGTCTGAGGGTGAAAGGCGGTGCTAAAATGCAATCGAGTGTCCAACTCGTCATGAAACTTCTTCCAAAATCTGGAAGTGAAATGCACATCCCTGTCCTAGATCACCGATACCGGCACCCCGTGCCGCGCCACGATCTCCCTGATATAGATATCGGCCAATTTCTCGGCCGATATGCTCTCCTGAATCGGAATAAAGTGAGCACTCTTGGTAAGTCGGTCCACGATGACCCTAATCGAATCCACTCCACGCGCGGTCCTGGGAAGCTTTGTAATAAAATCCATGGTGATGTCTTCCCATTTCCACAGTGGAATGTCCAACGGCTGCATCTTACCATGCGGTCTCTGATGTTCGGCCTTGACCTTCCTGCAGGTCAAGCACCGCTCAACGTACCATGCCTCATCCCGCTTCATGCAGGGCAACCAATAGTTCAGACGGAGATCCCTATACATCTTCGTCGCCCCGGGATGAATAGAGAATCGGGACTTGTGCGCCTCATCCATCAAAATCTGGCGGACGCCCCCGTGATACGGCACCCACACCCTATGGTGTAGTGTCAATAGACCCCGGCTATCATAATCAAAGGAGGACGCCTGACCCACCACGCGCTCGCTCTTCCGATGCTCCTCCTTGATAGCCTCCTGTTGAGCCTCCCGAATTCGCTCCAATAGGGGAGTCACTACGGTCATCCCCATGCATACGTCCCTGATCGGCGCCGCCTTGCGGCTAAGCGCATCGGCCACCACGTTGGCCTTCCCCGGGTGGTAAAGGATCTCGCAATCATAATCATTCACCACATCCAACCACCGACGCCGCCTCATGTTCAGATTCGGCTGGTCCATGAGATACCTCAGACTCTTGTGGTCCGTGTAGATGGTACAACAAACCCCGTAGAGGTAATGTCGCCAAATCTTGAGGGCGAAGACCACGGCCCCCAACTCCAAATCATGCGTCGGGTAGTTCGCCTCGTGAGGCTTGAGCTGCCTCGAAGCGTAGGCAATGACATGCCCCCTCTGCATCAGAACTGCGCCCAACCCTGAAATGGATGCATCACAGTAAACCACAAAATCCTCTACGCCCTCTGGCAGGGCTAGGATCGGCGCCTCACACAATTTCTGTCTCAGCATCTCAAATGCAGCCTGCTGCTCGGGTCCCCACTGAAAGACCACAACTTTCTTCATCAGCCGCGTCAGGGGTACGACTATCTTGGAGAAATCCTGGATAAATATCCGATAGTAGCCCGCTAATCCCAGGAAACTCCGAATCTCGGATGGAGACTTCGGAACCTCCCATCTCATCACGGCCTCGACCTTGGCCGGATCGACCAGAATCCCGTTCTGGTTGACGAGGTGCCCAAGAAATTGCACCTCGCGCAGCCAGAACTCACACTTGGAGAACTTGGCATACAAGCTCTCCCTCCTCAGGGTCTCCAACACCTCCCTCAGATGCTCCTCATGCTCCTCCTGAGTCTTGAAATAAACCAAGATGTCATCGATAAAGACTATCACAGACAGATCCAGCATCGGTCTGCAAAAGCGGTTCATGAGATCCATGAACGCGGTAGGAGCATTGGTGAGCCCAAACAGCATCACCACAAACTCATAGTGGCCATAACGTGTCCGAAACGCGGTCTTTTGCGTATCCTCCTCCCTGACTCTCATCTGATGATAACCCGAACGCAAGTCAATCTTGGAGAACCAAGATGCTCCCTGAAGCTGGTCAAAGAGGTCATCAATCCTCGGGAGTGGGTAACGGTTCTTCACCGTCACCTTGTTCAACTCCCGGTAATCTATACACATCCGATGCGACCCATCCTTCTTCTTCACAAATAGAATCAGGGCTCCCCAAGGCGAACTGCTCGGACGAATGAATCCATTGTCTAGCAGCTCCTGCAGCTGCGTAGACAACTCCTGCATCTCGGGAGGAGCCCACCGATACGGTGCTTTGGCTATCGGAGCCGCACCGGGAATAAGGTTAATCCTGAACTCCACCTGTCGCTCTGGAGGTATCCCAGGTAGTTCCTCCGGGAAAACATCTGCAAGATCTCGAACCACCGGAACCTCGCTCACGGTCGCCTTACCCGCCTCCCGGGTATCCATCACATACGCGACATATCCCACGCATCCCTGCTGAAGATAGTGCCTAGCCCTCGCTGCTGAACATACAGTGGGTCCATACTGCGGCCTTTCACCATGAATCACTAACTCTCCTCCGCTTGGGGTCCTGACTCGCACTAGCGGCTGCACGCAGTCTATCACCGCCCCATTAGGGCTCAACCAATCCATGCCAATAATCACCTTGTTCCCACGCAATGGAATGGGAACCAAGTCTACCAGGTAACGCTCCTCAAACAGTCGCAGAACGCAATCTCGAAACACCATCGATGCTCGCACCGATCGATCATCAACAATCACTACCTCTAACGGGCAATCTAACTCGCCTGAAGTCTCATGAAACCTCTTGCTAAGCGCAAGAGAAACGAACGGTCGGGATGCACCCGAGTCGAACAATACCTGAACTGGGATGCCGTTCACATGGAACGATCCTAATGCATATATATACACGCGGAGCACATATCAATATCATAACATCATAAAACAAAAGATAGAAGGAAAGAATCATACCCGTCACCACATCGGGCGCGGCGCGTGCCTCCTCGGTAGTCAGCTGGAATGCTCGGCTACTCACCACCGGAGCCTCTACCTTGCCCTGTCGGCCATCCGTGATCCGCAGGGTCACTGGAGCTGGCGCCTTCACCAGCGCTGAAACTGTCAACAGGGGGCAATTGGCCTTCTTGTGGCCCCTCTGCTTGCAGTGGAAACACAGCAACTCCAATGTCTGAATAACTGCTGCAGGAGTAGTGCAATCCCTGCTGATGTGCCCAAACTTGCCGCACCTGTAGCAGCCTGATGATCCCATCCTGCACGCCCCCTCGTGCGGCCTGCCGCACTTCCTGCAGTGGCCCGGTCCTGACTGGCCTTTCGGCCTACCATCTGATCCCTTGGGCTTCTTCCCCGAAGCCCCTCCTGCCCGTCCCTCCTCTAATTTCCGTTTCCAGATGTGCTCCAAATCTATCTCCCTCTCCCTCGCCCTGGCGATCATAGAGTCCAAGGTAGGGCAAGCCGCAAAGCTAACATGCTCCCGGATGTCAGCTCAAAGCATATCGTGATAACGAGTCCTCCTCATATCCTCGTCACCAGCATAGTGGGGCACCAACAAAGCCCTCTCCCGGAACTTGGTGGTGATCTCCGCCACAGTCTCCGTCGTCTGTCTCATATCCAGAAACTCCTTGGCCAGCTGCTGAAACTCGACAGCCGGCGCAAACTCTGCCCTGAACCTGGTCACAAAGTCCGACCAGGTCATAGCCTCGATAGTTGAGGCTCCCAACCAGTCACCCACTGACTCCCACCAATCTCGGGCTCGGTCTCGTAAACACCCCGCTGCATATCTCACCTTCGACCCCTCGGGGCAGAAGCTAGTCAACTGTGCAGACTCGATGTCTGCAATCCATCGCCTGGCAGCAATGGGGTCCTTTACCCCATGGAAATCCGGCGCACCACTGCCCCTGAAGTCCTTGAAGGACAGTGTGCGTGACCCCGACTGGCCAGATGCCAAATCGCTCCTGAATGCTCGCAGGCGATCCTCCATCAACTCCATGATCCCTTCCTTGATCGACCCGAAGATAATGGGAGTCGACTCAAGGATACCCCTGGTGATCTCTGACGCGATGAACTCACATAGTCCCTCATCTACCAGCTCGGAACCTGATCCCGAACCTGACCCCTCTCCAGAACCGCCGTCCACCGGCCTCGATCGAAGTACCACCATTCTGCAATACATCACAACAATCATTAGATATACTGATGCTCCCTGAGGGATCATAGCTACTTACAAGTTCCCTGGTCTTGTCTTGGCCTTCCTTGGTTCGGGTACGGATCCTCTGCTTTCAGTAGTACGGGCCCATACTACCTTCCACATCTATCCGTACCTTTTTCAAGGATTGCTTTGACTCCACCAGATCCCTTACACTAAGGCTGGTTACTACTATACTCATCCCAGGCTCGCCTTAGGGAAATCTCCGGCTCTACTCGATTCAATCCTCAGCTGCTGCAGGCCTCCTTGTAATGCCAATTAGCCATCACCCGAACACCATCACATGCGACGAGACTCAGATAATCCTTCGAGTACCCGACTCGTCCCTACAACGGTTGGACTCAAACAAGAGCTGCGCAGTAGGATCAAATCCGGTACTCTAAGATTATTCAACTCTGATCACATGTGGTGTGACGTATTCGCCTAATGGCTAATCCCCATTATTCGGAGTCCCACGTAGCACGAAGCAAGTAGCATTCGGACAAGGGAAACGACTTCAAACAATTCCGCTCTCATAGAGAGGAACTGAACTAGCACACCGTGTTAGCTCATACTACCAGGCATACCCTAACAGGCTACCCTACCGCTGTCTACACTATACAAGCATGCAATTCACATATAGGTGGAACACATAAGGCATCATTCCTAGATCCTTAGTCCTATTCTAGCATGCTGTTCTACAAAATCTGATAAACATAACATAAACTGGTATGGGTACTTTGGGGAATACTTACTTGAGCTCGGCCGGTCGCGCACATCACACACACTTTTGTTCTTTCTTAAACTCTTTTCTCCTTGTTAGAAATCATCTTCTTTAAAAAAAATTCTTTTAATCCCTAGATTTGAGTTCAGACACCTCCGAAGGTGAGTCCGAATCCCTCAAACCAGGGCTCTGATACCAACTTGTAACGACCCAATTTTCACGTCCGAAAATTTCGTTCGAAAACATTACTTTAGAAAACATTAGCAATTAAAAACATTGTTTGATCAAACCATAACATAAGGTAAACCATGTCTAAAAGCCAAACCACACAACCCATCAAAATATCAGAGTACAAATCCCAGTGAATCTCGTAAATGCGGAAAACAGAGTGTGTGCATGATGTGCTGCTACCGCGCCAGCTCCTTCCCCTTCGGTGAAGAGGTACCTGAAAACAAAACTGTAAAACGTAAGCACAAAGCTTAGTGAGTTCCCCCAACGTACCACATACCATACAAACACATAACATGCATACTGCCAGGCTATTCTGGGGTGCCTGACTACCCGGTACGGCCATTCTGGGGTGCCGACCTACCCATACGGCCATTCTGGGGTGCCGTCCTACCCGTGTCAAGACATTCTAGGGTGCTGACTACCCATGTCAAGCCATTCTGGGGTGCTGACTACCCATCGGTCCTAACAACCGATCCTCGGGGACTGGTCCCCTCCTACTACCTCTATCGCATAACATAACAGGCCAACATACAAACATATCATCACATACTGTCAGACATTTCTGGGGTGTCTGACTACCATGCGGTCCTAACAACCGAACTCTACTACTATCGCATATAACGTATCATGCTAGCATATAACATATCAGGTAATAGCAAACCCAGATGATATCACAAAGACAATCATCTATCATACGTCTCCTACTGGTGGGCCGACATTGTGGCCTTAGACCCACCACTACTGGAAGGTAACTCACCTCAAAGTAGCTGCTGAACGGATCGGGAACTGACTGACTGCTGCTGCTGCTGCTCCGGAAATCCTCCGGCTGCTACTGTCGTTTGGGTAAAATGACCATTTCACCCCAGGTCTAGCCCTGAGTCCAAGTCAGAGTCAACTTTCAGTTGACCCGACTCGCCGAGTTGGCTCACCAACTCGCCGAGTTCCTATCCAGACGATTGTCCTGAGTCCCTGATTCTACTCGTCGAGTTAGGCTATGACTCGACGAGTTCTTCTTCTAAACTGACATTGAAGTTCTTCGTCCTACTCGCCGAGTTGTATGAACAACTCGTCGAGTTCATCTTCATCCGATGAACACTCATGCTTAGACTCGCCGAGTTGCATGAACAACTCGCCGAGTCTGTTCTTGATCTATGAAGATTGCCTTGGACTCGCCGAGCCAGGCCATGACTCGCCGAGTCCTACCATGGGTGAGTTCAGCTTCCAACTCACCGAGTCACCCCCTGTGACTCACTGCTCAAACTCGATACAACATAAAGGGACCAATTCGGTGACTCGCGAGCAGACTCGCCGAGTCACATGAACGACTCGTCGAGTCGTCGCCATGCATCCATTAAATACACCGATTTGTTCGATTTCAATCCATGCCATTCATAGATCTGGGCTTCTAAGACACGAATCACACATAAAGTTTCCAACTTTACGTGTAGATATTCACCAATATGGATTTTAGGGCTCAAAGTGCACCAAAAGGGGTAGATCTAGGGCTTTCATGCAATATGACCCCATAAAGGCATTAGATCCAAGCTCCAGGGACTAAATCATGCCTAGGTCTAAAGGCTAACAACTTATTACAACCCACAATGCACAAACAAGCTTGGGGAATGGCTCAAGAAGGAATTCCATGAAGCTAAAAGAGACTACAAGCTTGAAAACAGAGGGGAAACGAGCTATACCTCAAGGAAAACGTTGAGATGACACAAAGATGTCTGGCCTCCTTCTCCTCTTCTTGATCTACTATTCTTTCTCCTCAAAATCTTCAAGAACACACCAAAACACTTCAATCTCTCAAGGAAATAAGGGTATAAACGATCTTGGGAGCTCTGAGGGTGAATGGGGGCGAGTTTGGGGCGGAAATGAGGGTTTAAATAGGGTGCAAACCCTTGAAATTTAGGGTTTCATCCAGCAGCGGTGACTCGCTGAGTCCAGGATATGGACTCGCCGAGTCGCCAATTTAAACGTGTCCTGAGTCTCGTCCCTACTCGGCGAGTCGGACCTATGACTCGCCGAGTCCAAGCCTAAAATGGGAAATACTCAAATAAGATTTACATACCAGGAACCAGGTGCTACATGTAACATCCATTTCCCGATATTGCTCTTAAGATACCACGATTTTAGTTTTGAGGGTTTTTATTTAATATAAGGGTGCCACACCGTGGTGATAAGGCTCACCACAACGTGGTAGCACTCCATGAAGTAACATGCGTTTTCAATCGCTACGAAGTGGTCATGTAATGGCCAGGACATGGATGCAGAAGAATGAGAGAAAATCCTAACTTCGGGCGTTAATCCCAATTTAAACAACATTATAGCTAGAGTTTGCTCTCAACTCCAGTCTCCATCCCTTTGATAGAACCCTTGCGTGGTGTGTATGTGTGTGTGTGTGTGTTCATAGTGAAAAAGTATGTGTTCTTGGTCTTTCAGTGTTATTTGAAAAAAGAGGGGTGATTCACGCTTGTGGTGTGACTTGTTGTTGAGGGCTGCTTCTACATTAATCTTTAGACTCCATAAGGTATAAAGTTCATACATTTCCATTCTATGGGTTGTTTATGATGTGATTGAGTGAGTGCCTTTTTGGCTTTTGGAAATGAATCATTGGAGTTTGAAGCAACTCTAGGACCTTGGATAGGATCTACGATAGTTATTGGACCTTATGGTCCTATAAAGTTTGTATCTTGGTCATAAATCAACCATGCATGAGTTTCTAGGCCATTTGGTCCATTTTTGAGTTAGGGTTTTAGATCTAGGCTTCTAGGGGCTAGAGAAGTGATAAAGTTGGAAACTTTATCCATACATAGACTTAATGGATCCAAATATGAGCTTTGGAGCTCTGAAAATAAGGATTACGAGTTTAATGAATTAAGTTGAACATGATGAAACCATGATGTGGCAAGGCGACAAGAGAATTCACAACTATTTTTGCGTTTAGCACCAAGACGTGTGTAACACTCTTATTCTAGATTGGTTTAGCTTAATATTTATCAAGTGTCCAAAGATGGAGTTTTTGGGAAAAACTCTGTAACACTTAAAATTTTCAAACAACTTTTTTATTTTTAAGATCCCCAAAAACATAGTTTTTAACACCATCTCATGTCAAATATAATTGTCAAATACATAACATCATAAAATAAAGTCATAATATCCCAGATTCCACAAATATCCCCATTAGCAGACAAGTATGTACAATCATGCTGACACCTTCCAACGATCCTGAGATGTACCTGAAACACATTTACATCAACACTGTAAGCACCAAGCTTAGTGAGTTCCCCAAAATACCACACACACAAATAAATTAGCCTCTCATGGCTATGTATCCATAAGGACCCTCCGGTCTCATGTGTCTCAGTGAACACCCTCCGGTCTCACGTCTCGGTATGGATCTTCCGGTCATAACTCCACACACATACACAGAATGATATAATAGCATAAGTCAAAAAGACAGAATGCACACACACACACCCACACACACACACACACACACACACATATATATATATATATATATATATATATATATATATATATATATATATATATATAGCAATTAAGAACCTCAGGTCAACAACATGAATAGGACCCTACGGTCACACATAAACAACCACACGGTAAGTATAGTGAGAAGACTCACCTCACGCAACAAAGCAAATAAGTCTCGCGCCCAAAGTGCAGGTCTAGACTCCACCTAAAATACGCCACAATATAACTCTAATTAATATTAATAACCTCGTAATGGTAGACCGATTGTAACGATCCAAATTTTACAAAGAAAATAATCATTTTTAATTAGTAAACACGCTTGCATAAACCATTAAATTCCAGTATAATTGTTTTCAGATCCACACTCATTACAACTTTGTTTAAATCATCAGAGTGTCCAAAAACATATTAGTGAAAAAGAGAGATAGAGTGCACGCCGCGCAATCACGCCTTGCCTTTTCCCTTGGGCTCAGATGTACCTGAAATAAATACACAAACGGTACACTTGAAAGCTTAGTGAGTTCCCCAGAGTATACCCACACACAAACATGTACAGCATATCATGCTAGCTAGCAGCTATACAGAACACATAAGCCATGCAAACAACACATAAGGAAGCCCTGGAAACCCTCCAGGGTCTTACTACGGGTTCCATGGGAACCCTCACATGGTTTTATCCCAATGCATTGGGAAACCCCCGGGGTCTTTGACCTAGGATGCCAAGGAAACCCTCCAAGGTCTTACTCCTAATTGCCTCGGGAACCCCCCCGAGGTCTTTGACCTAGGATGCCAAGGAAACCCTCCAAGGTCTTACACCTAAGTGCCTCGGGAACCCCCCGAGGTCTTCCATACATAATATACAGAAACGACTAGCACAGTACATATCAAATAGTCCAAATAGCATATACATAATAGTTAATGGGATGGCCTTGGTGCCTTCGACCCATTGGTACAGTGAGGAGACTCACCTCTGTTTGCTGAATACAAAAGTTGTTTGAATCTCCCGTGCTGAATAATAATATTAATCAATGTTAGGACCTTAGATTAGTCAAAGGAAAAACCCAAACTCCAAACCCATCCATGAGGCCCAATTATTCTTCCCTTGCTAATGGGCCCAAAATCCAAGTCCAAACATTATTAATGAGCCTATTGGCCCAATAAGGCGCAACCAATATATCCATGGCTCATAACAGAAATAGCCCATAACTCACGGAATGCAACCAATTCAATAACCAAAATGAGGTATAAAAGCTCAAAGGCCCAAAACAGGTTCGACCCAATCTGTAACACGTACGCTCGGCGTACCGCTCTGGTACACACATCATATTAGGGTCTTAAGGACTACGTGCAGCGTACACTGAGTAAACCCAACGTACCTCCAGATTAAGCACTTTCTCCATTAAGTGCTTAATACCCGATTCTTTTACGCCCAAAATTCAGATTTGAGTTGTTTAATAAGTCCTAATGCATAAAGTTGGCAACTTTATGCATTTGCATGCTTCATAAACACCCAAATCCTCCATTAAGACCTTTCCAAGGTCCTTAACCCATGCACGAGGCCAATACTTCCACCAACACTCAATTTTTGTGTTGAAACGGGACTAAGGGACCTCAGATCTGTTATTTCCATTCTCTAGAGTTACTTAACTCCCAAGAAAAGGTCTAAAATCAACAAAAGGGACCAAACTAGAAAACCCTAACTAGATCTAGTGATTAAGATGGAAAGGTGCAAGCTTTATACCTCCAGAAGCTTTACAAGATGACTATTATGCAGGATCTTGAAGCACCAACTCGTTCCAAGCTTGTATAACCACCTCTTCCTCGTGAAAGAACTCTAAAATGGTCACCAAGAACCCTCTCCTTAAGCTATAAACTCTCACACACAACATCACATCTGAAGGTAGACAAAAAGAGGCTCAAGAGGCTGATAGGGTTTGGTCCAAGAGGCTAAAAGATGATTAAATAGGGGACAAGTCCGAGATTTAGGGTTTTGACCCTCTGATGCGTACGCCCGTATGTGAGGCTCCTCCGCGATCAATCATGCAGAGTATGTTAAGCATATTTATAGGTACACCCAGCGTACTCAAGGGACCAATTATGCTAAAGCGTAAATTCTTGAGGGTTTCAAGACATACCAGGTTTAGAGTGTTACAACTCTCCCCCACTTAAACTAGACTTCACCCTCGAAGTCCATAGCTGTAAACAGATCGGGATAATGCTCCCGCATCTCCTCCTCCGGCTCCCAAGTCCATTCGGAGCCCTTCCGGTCCTACCATTGTACCTTTACCAACTTCACTTCTTTATTGCGAAGACCCTTCGTCTTCCTATCTAAGATGGCGACCAGCTTCTCAACATAATTTAAGCTCTCATCCACCTGAATGTCATGCAAAGAAACAACTACGGACTCGTCAGCAACACACTTTTGAAGCTGAGACACATGGAAGGTATTGTGAATCCGACTAACCTCCTCTGGAAGCTCTAAACGATATGCCACCTTGCTCACTCGGGCCATGATCCTGAACGGGCCTATAAACAGGGGCCCCAACTTACCCCTCTTCCAAAACCCGATAACCCCTTTCCAGGGAGACACCTTTAGCAGTATAAAATCCCTTACCTGAAACTCAAGGTCCGAACGTCGCCGGTCAGCATAACTTTTCCGACGACTCTGCGCGACTCGCAACTAGTCACGCACCTGCTGAATCAGTCCGTTGGTTTTGAGCACTACCTCTGTGCTCCCTATGACCCGATGCCCAACCTCGTCAGAACACACCGGTGTCCTGCACCTCCATCAATATAACATCTTGAATGGAGCCCGGTTGATACTGGCATGATAACTGTTATTGTATGAAAACGCTGCCAGTGGTAGGTACGTATCCCAACTCCCTCCAAAATCCAGCACGCATGCTCGAAGCATGTCCTCCATCGTTTGGATCGTCCTCTCACTCTGACCGTCATTCTGAGGGTGGTACGTCGTACTAAAATGCAGCTGAGTGCCCAGTTCCTCGTGAAACTTCTTCCAGAACCTAGATATGAACCGGACATCCCTGTCGGAGACTACAGACACGAGCACCCAGTGTCTAGCCACCACCTCACGTACATAAATGTCTGCCAACTTCTCCGCAGATATACTTTCAAAAATCAGAATAAAGTGGGCACTCTTCGTCAGCCTGTCCGCGATCACCCATATATCGTCTACTCCCCTCGCCGTCCTTGGCAACTTTGTGATGAAGTCCATGGTGGTCTCTTCCCACTTCCACAGGGAATGGGTAGTGGTTGAACCTTGCCATAAGGCCACTGATGCTCGGCCTTGACCTTCCTGCAAGTCAAGCACCGCTCCACGTACCAGGCAATTTCCCGCTTCATGCAGGGCCACCAATAACACATCCTCAAGTCCCTATACATTTTGTAGCTCCTGGGTGTATAGAGAACTTGGACTTACGCGCTTCCTATAATAAACTCTGCCTTACTCCCCCTGTCACTGGTACCTATACTCGGCCACACTGAGTCAAAAGGTTGTGGCTATCCTTGGCAAACAAAGGATATTGTCGCCAATTTTTCTCTATCTTCCAGTTCTTCTTCTTCGCCACCTCGACCTAGGCCTCCATGATCATATCCAACAAAGGCAAAGCCACGGTCATCCTCATACAAATGTCCCTAATCGGAGACCCCTCCGTCTTGCAGCTTAATGTATCGGCCACCCCTTTGGCTTTCCTTGGGTGGTATAGAATCTAGCAATCATAATCCTTCATCACATCCAACCACCTTCTCTGTCGCATGTTGAGGTTCTACTGATCCATCTAATACTTCAGACTCTTGTGATCGGTATATATAGTGAACCGCACTCCATATATATATATATATATATATATATATATATATATATATATATATAGTGCCTCCAAATCTTGAGGGAAAACACCACTGCCTCCAATTCCAAGTCATGAGTGGGGTAACTCGCCTCATGAGGCTTCAACTGTCTCGAGGCGTAAGCTATCACATGCCCCATCTGCATCAGTATCGCACCTAACCCTGAGATTGACACGTCACAGTACACCACCAAATCATCCAAACCCTCAGGTAGTACTAGAATCGGAGCCTCACATAACCTCCTCCTCAGGGTTTCAAAAGCCATTTGCTAATCTGCACCCCACCGAAAAGTCACATTTTTCTTGGTCAAGCGGGTCAATGGCACATCAATCTTGGAGAAATCTTGAATAAATATCCGATAGTAGCCCGCTAAGCCCAAGAAGATACGAATCTATGATGCATTCTTCGGTACTTCCCACCGCATTACAACATCAACCTTGGCTGGGTTAACCGAAATACCCTCCTGATTGATGACATACCCCCAAAATTTGTACTTCCCGCAACCAACAATCACACTTGGAGAACTTCGCAAAAAGTTTATCCCCCCCCTTAGGGTCTCCAATACCTCCCTCAAATGCTGTTTGTGCTGCTCCTTGGTCTTAGAGCAAAACAAAATATCATCGATAAAAAAAATCACCGACCGATCCAGCATCAGCCTATACACTCTGTTCATGAGGTCCATGAATGTTGTTGGGGCGTTGGTGAGCCCGAACGGCATCACCACAAACTCAAAGTGCCCATACCAAGTCCTGAAATCCGTCTTCGGTATATCCTCATCCCGAATCCTCATCTGATGATACCCAAACCGAAGATCAATCTTGGAAAATCAAGACGCACGCTGAAGCTGATCAAACAAATCATCGATCCTCGGCAACGGATAACGGTTCTTCATCGTTAGTTTGTTCAGCTCCCTGTACTTGTCAATAGTCCCATTATTGTTCATTTTCTTTTTAAAAATCCATTTACAACCAAGTGGTTTAGAACCTGGAGGCAAATCAGACAACACCCAAGTGTTGTTCTCAAGAATTGATGACATTTCGTCATCAATCGCTTCCTTCCAAAAGACGACATCCCGAGACTCCATGGTCTCTTGATATGTCTTAGGATCATCCTCAATACTATAACAATATTTCATTCCTTGAACCTTCCACCAAATATAGTTAGAAGTCGAATCCAAATTTTTTTGCAAGTCGGCCTCGTTTGCTTCTACGAAGCTCTTGTGGTTCTTATCCATTACCACCATCTTCACTTTCTGGATTTTGCACTTCTTTAGTGCCAAAACTTATATCCTTAGGCCTTTAAATTGATGAAAAACGCATCTCATTAAAGATTGCATCCCATGACCCGATAACAGTGTTAATCGATACCGCCAGGGGCTTTGCCCCTTGGACCCTGCTAGGTGCACTGCCCATAGGACCCTCAAAGAGGGTGTAGTCTCCTTGACCCCCGTCTTTCTGTCGTATCGACTTATAATTCGATCTTATATATGCATCCACTCCGCATACTCCAAACATATAATATAGAGTACAAATGATAAGCTCATTAGCTCACATATTAGTTCTAGTTACATCAAATGTCTGGTGACACTAAAATCACCAACAAAGTATTCCGACTCCATTCTTCACTAAAAAATCCTAAGCAATCTTCATCGGACGATGATGGAGATGACGAGAAGGTCTGGTTTTGTTCAAACGGTTGCTCTAAACCGATTGTATTGTCTTTCATGCAAAAGTCACAGAAAGTAAGTGTCTCCTCCGTGTCATCAATGTAATCTGGCATAATGTTGTGGATTTGGGTGTTCATCGATCTTTGTAAGTTGTTTGGTATGTATATATTTACATGTTTAAATTAAAAAGATTATTGATATGTATATATAGTGGTAGTTATTAACGAATAAAAAATATCGTTAAATTGTTTTACTAAGAATGATCAAACTAATAATGTATGAGTCGTTGATCGTTTGTTAGGTTGACAAATGTGACCCATTTTCCGTACTAGAAAGCCATGGCCGCCATAGGAAGGCCAAAATGGACCGGATGTGACCAAGAACCTACCCTTTTGTAGTTTTGTAGTTTTGTTTTAATGGATGTGACTGGGGGTAATAGTGCTCACGTAATTAAGTTACTTAAAGGTTAGCCCAAAATGATATTCGTTTGACAGTGATATATAGTTGTGTTGGAAGTTATGAAAAATAAGTGATGATTTGATGATAGAAAACGAAAACTTGCTAGTGAAAACATTTAAACAACCAAACTATATAAAAAGACCAAACCTACAATTTTTAAGTTTTTAAAGGTATCCAAAATATTAACAAATCAAATAAACTATTTTGTAATTTTCTCCAACTTAAACTCTCAATCGAACAATAATGGTCCATATTGAACTAGTTTTATCCTTGATGCTTATTCCAATGCTTACATATTCTCAGTTATATTATTTAAAAAGTAAATTGTTAATAAACACATTTAAAATAGAATTTCAGGAAAAAAAAACAATTAATTAACGACTTTTAAATCAAATTCGTTTGATATTCATCATTCCAGAAAATGTATGTTGGTCAGTCGGCTCAACCACCTTTCAACTTATTTTCAAAATTTTAACCCGAACTGAAATTTCTCAACAAACAAACTGTCACATTTCATATTTTCAATGACTATGTGAGATTAGTACATTAACATAATTGATATATTCCGATTTATTTTCCTTGAACGAGTTAATAGTTGTAGAAATTAGAAAATATAATATTTAATTTCTCTCTAACAAAACATAGCCAAATTGTAACAAAGGGGTTGAGGTACATTGGTTCGAGGGTTTAACTCGTACAGAAATCAATCAAAAAATACCAAATTATATAGTATAAATTTTGTCAAGAATGAACCATTTCAGTTTCTAATACATTGTTTAAGAAGATTAGTTGGCTATATGAATGAGAATTCAATACATGTTTGACATATTGATGGATAATAGCGATGTTTGTAAAAAATAACCGATAATAAAAAATATAAAAAGACATGTATAATAATAATTCAAGATAATAAGACAAATATATACTAAATTTCATTAAATTAAAGTAAATACGAACAAAATATATCAGTTCCTCAAGCACTCATTTTTAAATAAAATTTCTTACAAATCATATCATATCTATAGTCATGGTGTAACTTTCAAATGTTATCATGAATAATTCTTCTATAGCTAGGTATCATTGCATTTTTGAACAATTCTGAAAGTCACATATTTCGAGTCCTTCCTTCATATTTAATTATGAAGCTAGAGTAAATACCGCCATTAATATCACTTCTAATCTTCTATTGAGTCTTCTCACTAAAATTTGGTCTTGTGTTGGATACTTTCCACCTCAATAGATGATTATACATGATGAATCATATAATATATTTAATGCATAACAATACATCATGTAAACGTAGATCATTACAATAATTTATTTAATATTTTCTAATTGTCAAAAAAAAAAAAAAGGGAATTATTCGTTTTCTTAGACAGTTACAATTTCAATAGCATAAAATATGATAATGGATAAACCATGAATACATCAGAGTGATTTTTAATTTGAAGTATTGTTAATTAAAGAAAATCGATTAAAATTGAATTCACAGATAGCATGGAATGAAATACGAATTTAGTATATAACTTAAATAAACAATGCAATTGATCAAGTTAATAAAGATATATAACAATCTGAAATTGAAAATTCATTAAAATTAATTTTAACTTCGTAATTATGAATAAAAAGACAAAATCATAATCTAAAAGTAACTTAAAGTGACTGATGATTCTGTTTAGACCATGTAAATTGTTAATTTTTCTAGGATAAATGTATACTAGTCAAATTTTTTAAGCGTGGGAAAGGAGGCCCGCATGTCGTTTACAACCATGTCTCCGTCGTATCCGCCACCACATCTGAAAACATCAATCAACCTCCACCACCGCTTCTTCCGGCGATCACTTCCAACCTCTCCTCCATCAGCTATGGTTGTGGAAGTCTGTTGCCTACTTTTAATATCACTTAACTTCATCTTTCTTGGAAACCTAGTTGACCCAAACCCGAATGCAACCACCTGCCAGTTGGTCTTCCCCGGAGATTCTAATCTATTTCTCTCCGGAACCGGGTAAGAGCCTGGCTTTTCTTTAGAATGTCCTTCTCTTCCAGCCATGTTTCCGTCAATCTGCACCACGCCAAAAGCGACTGCCTTTTTGTATTCATCCATGGATTTTTGCATGGTTTAGGATTTTTAGTGATTTTAATTTCTTGGATAAGTTGCTATAAATTTATGAAGACAGAATATATGCAGCGAGGTTAAAGAAAACTATGAAAATGTGATACTAGCTGGTGGGGATATTAGGCTAATAGTCGTAGTCTCGTAGGCTACGTATTCTCTGGTTCTAGACGTGTCAAGTATTTAAAGATGACAAATCACAAATATGAGACTTTTGTTTGGTGTTAACGCATATATAAGCAATACACCGCGTGGAAAAAATTGTGAAGATATTCCTACTAGAAAGCTAATATAGTCAAAACTAAGAGGCGATAAACGTATTGATTTTGTCCTTGCCATTTTAGTTTTACTCCCCCATTTTGTTTTCCTAACATTGAAATAAAAATATAGATCAAATATGTTTTCTTAACATACATATAAAACCCAGATAAAATATGTAGTATAAAGTTGGTGAGAAGTATAAGAAGCAATATCGGTCATTGGATAAAAGAACCGATGATCAAGATTGGCAGTTAAGTACGTGGTGTGTTTACATATTTTACTGGCTTTCTTACACTATAAATATATGGAGAATTATGTACTAGGTCAAAATATCATATTTACATTCTTAATCTTTAAAAATATCAAATTTGTTCAGTTTTATTTTTTTAACATTTATAATCATTTTAAAGTCTTATGTTTATTAATTGATTATTATACCCTTCTACCAAATTAAAACTACAATTCAATATAACTAAAAAACAAAAACTAAACATTATTTTCAATAAAAAAATCTAAAGAGAATAATTAATTCAAAAGAAGAAATATAAATTCCCTGTACCAAATGCAATTAACCACCAAAAAAAGGAATGATATAAACAAACCAAGTCAAGGTAAGCAAAATGAGATAGAACTAGGCATGTGTTTATTGAGAAATTAAATATCCTAGTATTTTTTATTCCTAAAAATCTTCCAACCCAATTAAATGATAACATGTGTTACATTTAATGCTCATTTAATGATATCTAAATATAATAAAATGACACATGTAATCATTTAATTGTTTAGGAAGATTTATAGGAATAAAAGTAGAAAGATATTTAATTTCTCGTTTAAATTTGAGATGTTTTCATGTGTAGATTCTCCAACAAAAGATGTCAAGTGTATTGGATTAATTAATTGTAATCAAAATATATGCCAAGTATGATGACCGAAAGAAGGTGATCACAAAGGGTTTAAATTGTAAGGGATATGCTATCGAGGTTCAACAGAGAAAGAAAAACAAAGCTTGCTTCAATTAATAATGCAAATGTTTCTACAAATTGGATGCATAAAATAACGAAGTGCACAAGTATTTATAAGAAACAAATGACTTGCTCCTAAATTCATGGCTAGGTAAAAAGACTTTGACTAAAAATCCGGTGATGATTATTAATGTGTATGGCCATGATGAAGATGGTAGTGAAGGTTGAAGAAGGTAAGGGTAATATGGTCCAATTATTTATTTATTTTTTCATTTTTAATGATCTTAAAATAAAATAAAAATAATTATAAAATATTAAAAAATAGATTTGTACAAATATGATGTTTTAAATGATTATTAAGGATAAATATGATATTTAGGTTTTAAACCGGATAAATATGATATTTTAACATTTAATAAGAGTATATACGAAAGAGAACTTTTGTTCCTATAAATCTTCCTAACCAATTAAATGATAACATGTATCATATTAATATATTAAAATATCATTAAATTTCATTAAATAAACATTAAATGTTACACATGTTACTATTTATTTGGATATGAAGATTTGTAGGAACAAAAAGTAGAAAGATATTTAATTTCTTCAAAACAAAAATTAGAAGGATATTTAATTTCTCCATACAAAATTATCCCATAAATATATTATTTACTTATTTATTTATGGTGCCCTTTACTGTGTGACACCAATGTTTATATTCAATTAGGAGTACAACAAATTCCTTGTTTGTTGCCTCCCAAAAATAGGTGCCTTTTGGGAACGTCTCTCTCCGTTACTCCCATTTTGAGTGGATAAGGGGCAGGGCACATTATTTCCACCAAAAGAAAGTTTGAACCTCCCCATGAATTGTGTATTTAATATTCATAACAATCAGTATCATAACATATTGTCAAGTGGATCTTATTGAGGTCAGGGAAGAATGGAGCATAGTGTAAATATTGATTCATAATTTAACGATGAATAATTCTTGTTATATTTTTATAAGTTTGCCACACATATAGACCATAATGCAGATTAGATGGTAGTGGTTCAAAGAGGATCAACTCCTTTTAGGTAACCTTCTAAAGGGAAACCCGTGTCTAGTATATGTATAGGCTTTGCCCATATCATCCCTAGTTTTCCTATTGATAAGGGACATGATCCACATTTTACTTAACAACCTTTTCTTTATTAGCGAAGGTTGCTAAGAGTTTTAGGACGTTTTGTGAGGTGTTCCAACCATCCATGTCATGATCTTTGATATTTGACTTTGCTGACTATCGTAGCATTGTTGTCATACATATGTATATAGACCGATAGATGTCTGATACATTAGTGCCTATCTTTCATGGAGGTCATGCCTATAGTAGAAGGAATGAAACCTAATTTAAATGTTTACATTTGTCTCCTTGTTGTTTATTGATATTGATTGTATGGTCCTTTATTCGATCCAATGATGGGTTGTTAATTCTTCTACATGTTATGATTGTTGTAACAGGCTCGAAACCCAACAAAATCAACTTATTAGCACCAAGTTCAACATGTAAGACCTAGGATCAACTATGAAAGATATGGTATAGAGATCATGAGGGTTCGCAGTCATTGAAATATTTTTATCTCAAAAGAATTACATTGAGAATATTCTTTATTTTTTTAATATAGAGAAATTAAATATCCTCCTAGATTTCTTCCTATTATCCCCATACCCCCATATGAAATTGTGACAAGTGGATTAAATTATTATTAATTTATTTTTAAATATATCATTAAATATAATACATGTCAACATTTGATATGGTAGGAATATAAGTGGCAATAAAATGTAAAATGTTATTTAATTTCTCTTTAATATATCATCAGCAACACATGTGAGTTAGAAAGTAACTTTAAAACTGTTAGTTTCTCTATCGACTATTAAAGCCGAATATATAGCCTTGACGAAGCCGACGAATGTGATCTTGGGGTTCAAAAAGTTTTGGTTTATTGTGATAGCATGAGTGTTGTTTACTTGGTTAGGATTAAGTTTCCCATGATGAATCAACACACATTAATGTATGTTATCTTTTCAATTTTAGGGTTATTTATGATCAATTCAAGAATCATTTGTTCTAATTCCACCTATTGCTATTATTTAATTAGAAACAAATTAGTAAGGTAAAGGATAAATATTTATCTTTAACCATATTTGCTTTTATTATGAAAAGTTTCATGGTTTGAAAAAATATTCTAAAATATATGATTATAAAATTTTCACTTATTGTGTCATTTTACAAAACCTCTTTTCATGTTTTGAAATTTATTTTCTATTGAGATGGTAGTTTATTATAAGAAAAATTGCCCTCTCTCTCTCTCTCTCTCTCTCCTTCTCTCTCTCTCTCTCGCTCTCTCTCCTTCTCTCTCTCTCTCTCTCTCTCTCTCTCTCTCTCTCTCTCTCTCTCTCCCTCCTAATACCATCTTCGACAAAGATCACTACCTTCTTTTGGTTTCATTTCTTTCTCTCCATCTTCGTTTAGTTGCCAGACTAAATGTACTCACACAAATATGTACTCACTATTGTTAAACTTCTTTTAGTATGTTGGCTGAGTTTTTTTGCCGAAAGGCATTCGAGCACCTCTATCATCTTTGGCAGTCGGATGACAGAATTAAACTCAAAGTTGTGTTCATTGGCCCATCGATCACCCTTACAAAACTGAAAACTCAACGTAAGGTTTGGCAACCCTTGCCCTTTATGGTCTTTAACTCGTCGTTTTAAACTGGAAATTCTATTTGCATTAATGGTGACCCATTTGGTTCATATAATCCCTCGCATTGTTCCTCTCTCGTCTCCTATACATTTCTATGACAGAGCCACACTTTATGCTCGAAAATTACCACACCACAGATTAATCCAGTAGAAAAACCAATATGAATCAAGCTCTCACTGAAGAAGACAAAATTTTCAAATTTCCACCTCGGTACCCATTTGTGGTTATACCAAGATTTCATTTTTTTTAACAACTGAATTATATTAGAAATTACAATAGTAACAAAATTACAAAGACACAACTAGAAATGGGTTGTTAAGCAATAAACTCATTTAGTTGAAATTTTAGAGTTTCTAAAATCAAACTAATTAAAGAAAAAATCAAAAATATTTTCAAAAATCTCATCTCTCAGAGGAATCTTATCACCAAAAACAAGATCATTCTGGAATAGCCGAATTTTCCAAAGAACTACAAAAATAATAGCCTCCACCATCAATTTTTTTGTACTCCACCTAAACATGAATCCAACCACAAACCAAGCCTTCCATTCCAGGACCACCATATCAAGCCAACAAAAGACCTTTCTCCAAATACTCATCCGTAGCTAACAAGAAACAAAAACATGATCCAAAACTTCAACCAATATAGAGCACATTAGACACAATAAGGACGAAACTTCAACCACTTTATGAATGAGATTACATCTGGTAGAAAGGTAATCAAGCAACACACGCCACATAAAAGTATTAACCTTACAAGGAACATACCGATTCCATCTAGTGGGTCTACCAGTCTCGGGTAACGACACCTGATCTATATGCTTTCTTGTAGTAGAAACCGTGAACACCATCAATCCTTCTAGATTCTATCACAAATTATCTTTATCACCAGAAAGCATTACATTATTTAGAATCTTTCTCATTTCATAAAACTGGACTTGCTTATCTCCACTGCTAATGACATGATGCCAATTCCAAGCCCCCATCGCACCTCGCCTCTCATACACCAAGCATTCTCATGTTCAAACATTTGATCAGAATCTCGTATCTCTAGTATCCCCAATGTTTTTTCTAAGGGAATTTAAAGGAGTAATTCATTTTTCATGCATTGTATTAATAGACCCCACTATATGAGCTCACACTCCACCACCACAACCAACTTGATACGGAAAAGCATCTCAATTTCTGGTACCATGAATCAAATTCACGATCTTCACCCATAACGAGTTAGGTTAATGGACAAACCTTCATCTCCATTTTTGTAGCAACACAATATTTAGATTTTCAAGACTACCAATTTAAATCTCACCTTTAAGTTTAGAAGCAATAACCAAATTCCAAGAAACCCAAGGAATTTATAAATTAAATTAATATTTATAAAAACTAATAAAGGGTATATATATATATATATATATATATATATATATATATATATATATATATATATATATATATATATATATATATATATATCATTTAATACAAGATCTTAAAAGGAATGATTTTAATTCCATTCTAGTAGTTACTAGCCAAACCTATACATAATAGGTATATAGATCAAACCTTTTGCCTAAGATATATATAGAAACCCATTTGGAAATAGATAAGTGTTTTTTCAATGTTTTAAAAATTGATTTTTTTTAGTTGAACGGTATGGTAACATGGTGACCGCTTCTCAATTCAACTGGTTTCTATAATTTTCATTGCTTAACTTTTTTTTCCTACACACATATACATATATAAAGGGTAAATTATACCAATCGTCCCTTGTGTATGTATACAAAAGCACATTTGGTCTCTATTTTCAAAAATTAACTCGGACCGTCCCTCATTTGGTTAAAAGTTGCATGCTTTGTCCCTCGCAGATATAAAATGACTGTCTTGCCCTTTTCTTTTTCTTTTTCATTTATTTTTCATTTGTTTATAATTTATATACTATTTTTTTTGTTAAGTATAATTTTTAGAAAATGGAAATTCCACTTAAATTGGTTCCGAACCTTCTCACCATCAACGACCTCCTACAACCAGTCACTTCTGACACCAGCCACCTCCGACCACCAGCTAACTCCGACAAACACCACCATTCATCTCCAAAAATAAAAAATTAACCTGGAATTAAACCCTAAAATAAAACCCAAATCCATACCCTAGATCTACAAATCAGTGAAGAAGAGAGATGAAAGGATATGAGAAACATTGTGGTCGGACACCAACTGTTCAATCCCTTATCCTACCATTGCCATGAAACCTGGAACTCCGGTTGGTTTCTCCCCAAACTTGTTTGAAAAAAAAAATCCCAAAATTTGTTTCAGTGAGGAGAGTTGATGTGATCTACTCGGACATTGTTCTTCTTCCACAAGATGTCGTCGTTCCCCTCCCTTTCCTTCCTCTTTGTCTCGAAACTCAAGGAGCTGACGATCTGTTAGATGATGGTGTAGATATGAGACAATGGTGCAAAGATGTTGGTCCTCTAACTCTCTCTAAGACAATGGTTCGAAGACAAGGATGGTTTTCAGGCGCTAAGGTTTCCGGCGAAGAGGTGGTGACGATGGCTTATAGGTAGAGATCGACATTTTCAAGTGGCGATGACGATGTTGTAAGTGGCTTCAGACGTTGATGGATGTAGAGAGAAGTTTCATTGGAGGTTAGGGACGATGATTGGAATAGCCACCTGAGGGAGTGGACGTCAGAGGGAGTAGCTACCGATGATGGTTTAAGGATGGTGGTTTTGGGTTTCTTGGAAGAGGTTAGAGACGAGAGGAAGAGAAATATCGATAAAGGAGACGATGAGGTGGGTGGGATGGTAGGACAGGGGCCTTTTTTTCTTTTTTAAATTACTAATAATAATAATAACATTAAAGTTAATGGAAAACAAATGCACAAAGGGCATTATACTCATTTCAGATCCGGCAAGGACTAAAACCGCAACACAATAATTTGTTAGGGACGAAGCGTGCAACTTTTAACGCCATAAGGGACGGTCCGAATTAATTTTTGAAAATAGAGACTAAACATGCTTTTTGGCACATATACGAGAGACGATTGGTGTAATTTACCCTATATATAAATCAAAACTTTAACGTCCATAAGTTGAAACATTAAACGAATACATACAAACAAGTTGTAGGTTAATCCAAATACATTAAAACAAACACATAATCATAAATCTTACATCAATCCATGTACATCAAAATATATATATATATATATATATATATATATATATATATATATATGTATATATATATATATATATAATACCGAAACAAAATATAGTTTTAATTGAATAAAAAAACATAAAAAAAATAATAAAAAAATAAAAAACCTTCATAACATTTACATATGATATGTTTATTCCGAGAAAATTTAAATAGATATGAAAAGCATCACTAAAGTTTATTATACAAAATGATTCATTTCGATATGTTTTTTTTTTTTTTTTTCTATTTAACCGATTCAACCTGTTTAATTTAACAGTATCAACCGGTTTTTGGTAAAAACCAGCTGATTCGTTCCGGTTCAAAAAAAATGCATAAAACCAATACTAATTAAACTGCCCATTTATTCGATTTTCGGTCCAACCGGTTCGACCGGCCGGTTCAAACCGATTTTCAAAACATTGGAAAAAATAATCCTTTGCAATTAACAAGCAAATTAATTAACGGCTACAAGATAGGTGAGTGGTGGTTCTCAATGATCAAAGAGATCGAATCAGTAATGATCCTCTTCTAAAGTCTAAAGATTCTCGGTGTCACTTTGGCTAATTAATGGTAACGTTGTATACAAAACAAGTGTCTTCATTGTCAAACTCTTCGATTTATTTGTGGCTTGCATTTTCACCAATTATATATCAAGAACTCGTTCGTGATTCTTAACAACCGATTTACTATGTTTAAAAAGTTATGTCTTTAATTATTTGATTCTCACTAAATTCAAGTGTAAAAAAAGATCAATTCACATGTAAAACTACATTTTTACGACAAATTTGTTAGAAAGCCACCACAGCGTCTCTCACAAATCCACCACCACATCCCAAAATATCAACAAACCGCCACCACGCCTTTTTCCCACTTCTCTGATCATGGGGTTGCCTGCTCTCAATCACGTCACCCAAATCCATCTCAGGGGTACTCCGGCGACGGAGTTGCCTGCTCTTAATGTCACTCAGATCCATCTTCGTCGGAAATTTACCGGATCCGAGTCCAAACATAAACACCTGCCACCTGGAGTTGCTCTTAGATGCCATTCTGCTTCTCTCCATAACTGTTACGGACATTGACCTTGAAGTGCTCGGCCTGGAAACTGTTTTACGGCGCATGTATTTAAAGGAACTTGAACTCGACCGGAATATGGGGTTTGTCTCCTTCACCTTTGCTGTTGGCTTGTTAACGTCATCATCGGCGATTGGTGGTTTTGAAGAATCTAATTTCCTGCCGAAATTGTCGTGTTCAGGTGAAGTATCAAAAGAGGTAGTGTGACTCCATTCTTCAGTAGAAAACCCAAAGAATTCTTGAATGAAAGATTGGCTTATTTCTTCGGAAAAAGTGGTATCATGGTGGATTTGAAGGTCTGCTTGAGAAAGTGTGTCGTCTGCTTTCGCCATGGTAAGTTGACAACTTGGTTTGTAAGATTTATGCAGAGGGAGAGTATATATATCTGTATTGAAGAATATTGTGAAAATGGTGATGCTAGAAGGGAGGAAAAAGAATTGTAGATATAAAGTCGAGAATTGTGCGCAGTATGGTTGACAAACGGGTAGAACTTGCGTCGTCTTGACTCTTGACACCGCTACTAGAAGGCAAGAGCCGCCGGTGTTCCGGCCACATGAATTGAACTTTTTTTTATACACCTAGCAACCTCCATGCATATCTCTAATCTCTTACTTGCCCATTTTTTGTTTGATAATGTTTTTATTTAAATATATTTGTTTGCTTTCATATAATCATATAATTAAATTAAGGAAAAGTATACTAATAGACATGTTAAACAAGGCATTAAATTTAATAATAATATATTTATGTTACTAATTTGTATTTATAGCTATATTTTACATATTACATAATAAATATTGTTAACACTTCAATTTATAAAGATAAAAATTAGACATGATGAAAATTAATTAAAATGTCAAATACGATCATAATAGAAAACATATTAATTCTTAGTTATTTTTCAAATTAAACTATAATTTACTTAAAATCTTGTATTCGCTTGAATTAGAACTGGCTAACTGCATGTTATCCTAATTAAAATTAGTAAATAATGTTGTCCTAAGAACCCACGGTGTGATGGATTGGAATGCCTTCGGCATCTGAGGTGGCACCACCCTCGAGTTGTTTAATGTTTATTATTGCCTACGGCAATTCTCATCCGCATATTTTTACCTTTCATTTTCTATTAGTATACGTGGTTTTCTCTTTTTGAAAAATCAAAATCATGTGGTGTATATATATGCTATAACAATGTTTAACTTCAGCAAAAAGTTGTATATTTGACAGACGTTTTTATCTTGTGGTTACTAAGAAGACCTTATGTTCCTGTTTATAACCTATTAAATGTTACAAACATCACATGATTGTTATATCTATATATATATTGGTAAGTTCGTTTTATTATATAAATCAATAATCAATTAAGCTTTAACCATAATATATAGTATTTAAATATGTGTTATACTATTTTTAATTTAAAAAAAGTTGATAGATAAGGATGGCATTACACGGTTACTCGTAGATCAAAAAATTGATAAGAATTACAAAAGTTTATGTAACATTTATATGACACCAAAATTTAGTAGGCAAAGATAACATCATACTCTTTAGCTAAGCAAACGATGTAGATAATTGAAAAACAGTTTTTTGAAAGTGAAAGTAAAAAATAAGTTTAACTGAGTTTTTATTGGATTTGAACATATAAGGGTAGGTATTAAAAGGGATGAGAGCACTCATACGGGTGTCATGTTAAGGCCTTGAAAATGGTGGATAGCTTATCATTATTCATCCATTTTTAAAAAAGAACCCAATGGGTCAAATAAAAGTATTGGCAAGTCCTTCAGGTATAGTTAGATGAAGTCCTAAGTGGCACTAAATTATTGAATAGTGGCATTGCAAATTATACTTGAAATACACCATATAGATATAGATGGGTGATGGTTAAGATATATAACTAACTATTTCAGTTGTCCATATTTAAGTAATGTTTTTTTTTTGTTACACATTAAGGTAACTAACTTGTTTTGTTTGTTTACATTTAGGTAATATGACTGACTATCACATGTTTTTGCTTATGTGGCATCCACCTGACATATGATTTGAATACATTACACCTACGTGGCATAGTGCATATATGGGTAAATGACTTATTAAGGTAACTAACTATCTCAGTTGTCCATATATAGATAAAAAAAAATTTGTACACATTAAAGTAACTAACTTGTTTTGTTTGTTCACATTTAGATAATACGACAAACCATCAAAAGTTTGGAGAGTTTCATTGACAATAACACATACAGTTAATATTATGTTAATATCGACCATTATTGATGTTTCATTTTGATCACATTTACAATTATTACACAAAAATAAAATAGTTTATATAATTTTCAGGATTATATGTTGTTTACAAAAATTATCTAAATAATTTATCAAAATAAAATGGAAGTTGAGTAACTTTTCACCTACTTTGTGGTATGAATTATTGGGTAAAAGTTATATCGAATGAAATGTATCCGATGTCTCCGGTTATTTTAATAAATGTAAACAAACAAAACATCAAAATAAATCAAAAATGTATTCAAACAAATCGTTAAAAATAATTAAAAATGTTTATTCACACAAAACATCAAAATAAATATAAACGGACAAAATGTCAAATAAAAAAAACATTAAACAGTATATTCAAATAGAATATGAAAATATAATTTTTCTAAATAAAAAACATATATAATTTATTAAATTAAATAAAACCAATAACAAAACTATAATAAAGAAATTAGTTTAACTTATATTAAAAATAAAAATAAAAATAAAAATAAAAATAACCTAATAATATAATTATATATTGATTTGAATGAAATGACATGAAGTACTGCAATAGGGAGTTTTTTTTTTAAGAATAGTAGGGGTTTGTTTAATAATCTTGTAATTAAAACCATACAACTTTACCATTTCAACCATATCTTATTTATTTATTTATTTTTATCAAATTAATCGTTAGTTACCAACTTACCATAATTTAAAATTCCGAGTTCTTAAATTTACTCGCGATTAAAAAAAAACAATCGTGTTCTATGTTTTTACTTGCCAAAAAATATATAGTGTTCATAAATGGTTCACATTTTTCATTTTTACTCGCTAAAAATTGGCAATCTTCATTTCCACTATATATAGTTGTGTATGAGAATTTAGTAACAGATGCATGCTAGCTTAGTTAATTTATTAATGACTAATTATGTTTTTAAACGTGGTTTATATAGAGGGTTCAAACCTGCATCCTTTGTTATAATGAGCAAGCATCTTAACCAGTTGATCTATTTCAATTCACGATAAAAGATGCAACCCTTACGTATATAAAATAAATTCAAGATACATGTAATCAGGAAAAACAGAAAAGTTTTGTGCTCTTATAAGTGGGATTTTTATACTTGAAAAAAATAAGCTCTTTCATAAATATATAAGATCTAGATATTTCATTTAGTTCTAATTAAGGATATGACGTTATCATTAAAAACTCTTATTTCTCATCTATGGCAAGCAATTTCCAAATAATCATTGTTCTCTACAAGTCATGCACTGGTCAACAAGAAGGAACGTACGTAACCAAGTTATGAAGTTAACCCTTCGTCATCTAATCAGTGAATCCACCACCGCAACCCAGTACTCTAATCAACCCCGACAACTGCTTTCCACCGATTTTCTCCTCCTCACCACTGTGGCTCCGGCGTTTCTGCCTACTTCTTATGTCACTCAACTCCATCTTCATAGGAAACCTCCCGGATCCAAACATAAAAACCTGCCACCTTGACTTGCTGGGACATGCCAATTTTGTCGTTCTCTGGAGTAACACGTCATTCCTTTTATTATCCTTTTTCTTTCTCCATAAGATAGGAAAAGAATTTAATCGTGAAGTGCTTAAAGAGGAATGACCATTGGAGAAGCTCGAGAAAGAATTAGAATTCCGTCCCATGATACTACTCTTATTGTTCTTGGAATCTGTTTTGTTCTCGGAATCTGTTTTCTTCTTGGGGTTTAAAGTTTGGTTGCTTTTTGAAGTATAAATCACTTTTCCACAGAATATGATATCATCAGGTGCATTAGAAGAAATCGAAGTAGGGAAATCACTCCATTCTGCGCTGAAAAACCCTAAGAAATCATGGTTGGATGAGGAAGACGGTGAGGAAAAGGAGTTTTGTTTTCCATCGGCCGCAGATAGTTTTGAATCCAACTGCAGATTATCACTGAAAAACTGTACGTCGCTGAAAGAGAGTCTCTCTTCTTTGTCATCCTCCATAATCTTCGCTTGCAATAAATGAAGTTTTTCGAGAGTTCGTTAGATTTAAGTCTCAAGTGTGGATGTTTGTGTGTATATATATAACACCATGCACATAGAAGAAAATGGGCAATGGAGGTGTGGTCACCTGGGAGCTAAGACACGTAGAAGATTGGTCGTTTTGGGGATTCTAGAAGACTTGAGATATGGATGATTTGTAAAACATTCAAAAAAAAATTACTGTCTAACTTTAAAAAGAACATTCGAACCTGGTAAACAAAAGTGACCCTTAGCTACTTTTTGCAACATGTGAAGGTGTCATTCTAATAAAACGACAAGGTTTATTGTTTTGAATAGTTTTATAACAAAGGAATACTAATCTCAACCGTTACTGAATAATAAAGAGTAAATTACACGAATTGTTCTTCACGCCGGTGCTAACATCACGTTTAGTTTTTAATTTTATAAATTAACTCGTACCATTTTTCATTTGATTTAATTTTGCATGCTTCATCCCTAAAACGATTTTGTTGCGAATTTAATCGGTGCTAGATTTGAAATTATCACAATACCCTTATGTTTTTATTGTTCAATTAATTGAATATTTTTATTATGATTTTCAATTAAATAATAATAATAAAGCTCTCTACTCTTCATTTTCCCAACCCATCAACCACTTCTTCACTATTAATGATCAGGGAGAGGAACACATAAGCAAACACACATAAAGACTCGATAAGATGGAAAAAGGAGATCATTAACTCGTCGGCCAGTCACCCACCACCATCATCGTCTCCACCCTCCGGTGGTTGTGGTTTAGGTTGGGTTTTTTGGGAGGTGATTGGTGGTGGGTTAACAGCGCTCGAAAAATAGATTAAGAAAATGAGAAACTCTAGATGTACCCTAACTCATCCCTTCATGTTTCTCCACCTTCATCTGAGAACTCGCCTCCCCCTTGAAGTCAATCGTCGCCATCACCTCCAGTGCACCACTGCCGCCTCTAAACCGTCACCATCTTCCTCGCAAGCCATTAACTTCGTCTATAGGTTTCAGGAAAGGGCTAGGTTTTCCAAGCCAATACCGTCCAATCTACTACCGCAAGCCACCGACTCCCTCATCACAAATGAATGTTGCCATTACCACTAAACTTCGCCATCACCATGTTTAAACCCATTGCCGATAGTTATTCCTTCTGATGAACCTTCTATTTTCATCGATAACCGTCACTAGCCTACTCTCCTACACCCTCACTCATAGATCTATTCAATTTATGCATAACTATCACTCGATTTATGCAAGTGAGTTTTCATATTTGAGGGTCAGGTTTTCCGATTTGATGTGGTTTGATTTTAGTGTTTGGGATTTTAGATTTTTGGTTCGATGTTGAGATTTTTGGTTTTTCAGGCTTTAAATTTATGGTTTTTAGAATTGATTTGGTTTGGTTTAGTGTTGATTACAACAGTCGTTGGAAGTAGAGCATCGTAGTTGTTGGAGGTAAGCATGGTGGTTGCTGGTGGGCGGAGGTAACTGTTGGTCGAACATGATATATTAATTGTTGACCTACATTTTTCTGTGACCTAGTTTTCAGGGACTGTTTAGGGCCCATTTCTTTTTTAAAAGTCAATAATAATTATTTTTGATAATAAGCGTGAAACATCCCAAAAATCATGACCAAAAAATTCATTTTTAATTATTAATAAAACCATAGTTATCAAAACATCACATAAAGTCATAAAACATTGTTTCTCACAACATCATAAACATCAGTCAAACATATCATAATGAAAATATCCCAGGCTAAAATCATGGTGTGTGCGTTGCAGTCATCCCGAGTTCTTCCCCTTGTTATCGGAAGTACCTGAAACCAAAACTGAAAACCGTAAGCACGAACCTTAGTGAGTCTCCCCAAGCTACCACATACCATACACATAATCACATAAACTAGGCCCCCGCCCAGCATCGGACAGTGTTTGACATCAGGCCCCGCCTGGCATCGAGCCCTGCTCGGTATACATATATGTTTCTACCAGGCCCCGCCTGTCTCTGGGCCCCGCCCGCAATACACATACAAACAATAACATATAATCATACTAGTACATATAGAATCATACACAGTACTACATGTTCTTGTTGGGTTTGGTGTCTAAGTTCATAGTTATAATTGGGATATACTTGACCCGATTGTATCCTTTTGGGTTGCCTTCACTAGTGCAATTTGATAGGATGGACTTTTGAGAATAAGGTTATTTATGATTTATTAATATATTACAAGTATAATATATTAATATGAAATCATATTATTTAATTAGTATTGATCAAGAATTAATTTGGAATTAATTTTATGATCAAAAGAGACTAATTAAATATATGGGGATTGATTATGTAAATGAATGTTTCTTATAGTGTGGGCCAATGATCCATGATTATGTAGATAGGCTAAACCAATTAAATAATCCATGGAGGTTAAACCCATGGAGCATAAGAATGTAGAAAGTCATGGAGCATTAGGGTTTACATGAATGTAACCCTAGCTTAACAACAATATAAAAACACACCCCTAGAAGCCAAAATCGGTTAGACCTTCCTTTATAAGAGGGTAAAGTTGATTTTGTGCAAGTAACTAATTCTTTCAAGCCTCCTTTATTGGTGTTTGTAAACCATTAGAGGCATCACACTTGAGGTGCATGCTGGTTGTCGAGGCCAACAAAATTAATAAACCTAAATCTTTTACACTAAAATAGTGTATACTGGTAAAGGGGTTGAATCCACTAATATTAGTTCAATTTTATATCTCTATGAAAATACTTGTAAAGAAAAAACAATAAAAATAAAAATGGGGGGTTTGGTGATTTGAAATACTTGAAACAAACTAGAGCTAAACTAAGATTTAAATAAACAATTTCAACATAATCAAGAGTTTTGATGTAAAATCAATAAGAGAAAGATGGTTGAATTGAGGTTTCCTCACTTTGACTTTTTGATGAACATATCATTAGAATCCAATGGTGCAATACTTGTTTTAAATACTTAATTTGGCTATAGTAATCCAAGGAGCTTGAGATTACGTAGACTTTTCTTAGTTGTTGAAATGGTTAGAGAAGCTCATAACAATTTCCATAGTCGAAGTCACTAATTTCATTAAGCGTGTAATTAGTGAAAGTAAACTAGCATTGAGAATTAAAAAGTCACCAAATCCAATAGGATTCAAAAGCTTCCACTACCATGTTGGAGAAAATGTTTTTATGATTGTGTGAAGTAAAACTAACACAAAAATCACTTGTTGCTTGCTAATTTGAAGATCCTTTACTTAATCAAGAAATTAGCCAACTAATCACCACAAACACATTTAAACTAATGAATAAAAACATAAAAGTAATGATGAGATGTTAAAACATAAAACATTTTCAATAAGATTCAAACACAAGTTCATGGAGTCTTCAACATTCAACAGTTAGTCAAAGGATTCCACAATTAGTCTAGCCAAGCATGGCTAAAATTAATAAAATAAAGTTAATAAAGATTGTACCCAACATTTAATAAGAATCAAGAGGAGAAAATGATGAAGTTCTTGAGGGTTCTTGGCCATCAAAGTGCTTCAAAACTCCAGAGAAAATGAGTTAAAATCAGATGTCAAAGACAAAGCTAAAGAGGCACACCAACCTTCCCATTATAAAGCTCTCAACAAAATCCCAAATTTACCCTTTCAGGAATCCATGCGGGCCGCGCGGAAACCTTACGCAGGTCGCGTGAGGGTGACAGAATATGGGCTTCTTCAAGTCTTGGGTCCCCACAGCTATTCCATTGGCCCAGTTCGAATCTAATCAGCCTCTAGCCCATTTTTCTTAAAGATTTCCTCAATTTGAGTCCAATATGCCTTCTCCAAATGATCCATAGCTTTCGAAATCGCCCGACATCAATCTCCACACACTCGAATATTCTCTTGCACCTTGCAAATTTAAATTTTATTTATTCCAAGCTTTCAATTAATAATCAAGCCCACTCCAAGCATCAACTAAATAGCCACCAAGCTTGAAATCCCCATTACCCTTCGAGTCCAATCGCCTCCCAAAAATCCCGCTCTGCTAGTCTCCAAAAAATCTGCAATAATACTCAAGAAACTAGAAAGTACCCAAAATGGTCATAAAATAACAAAAAGGAAAATATGCATGGAAATTAACTAGAATGCGAATGAAATGTGCTAAAATAAACTATAAAAAGAAGTAAATAAAATGAAGCTATCACTGCTCAAGCTTTCAAGGGTCAAGAACTACAAGTCCTTCTAAGAGGTAAGTTATCTAACTAGTTGTATCATTCAATTGTTCAAATGTATGCTAGTTAGGACAATGCTTTGGAAAAATGAAAATATGCATGTATAGTTAGAAAAAACATAGATCCAAAGCATTTAGGGTTGCATGTGCACCATAGGATTGTTATAGTTCTCAAAACCCAACAATTCTAGTCCTAAGGCCTCGCCTATCATAGGCCCCGCCCCTACTCTACTAATGATGAGATATGGAACCCTGTCCATACTCAACTAGTGGTGAGATACGGGCCCTCGCCCACACTCACTTACCTAACCAGGCACATACAAGTATCACACAGACAACAAGTATAACTAAGCATGCATACATTCCACGGGTATCACCCGACATCAAACCGTAGTCCAGAAAAATAAACATTCCAGGGCCCCGCCCGGTATCAGACCTTAGTCCAGAACATACTAACATATATATACGGGTTGGCATTGGTGCCTTCAACCTATTCCTACATGAGAAAACTCACCTCACAAGCTAACTGCAGAATCCCACTGATAAACCTTTGGCTGCTAGCTGGCAAATCCCCGAACTGCTGATCTCTCGACTCCCCGAGTTACTGATCATCATACAAATTAGATATGTTAGAGATTCTCATAACTTAACCATAAGTCCTCACTAGGGTAAAAGACCATTCTACCCCTCTCATACTCTTGTCCCAAATTGAACTCTACCTAAACCTTAGCCAAAATGATAAACACTTCCATAAGGCCCAATTTCCAATTGGGCCTAATCCTTTCACATGGGCCTCAACTTAAGCTACAAAACCATAATATGACAGGCCTAATACTAGGTAGACTTCCCAATCCTACTAATGGCCCACTACTGGCCCAATTTGCTAAATTAGGCCCAACCCCTCTAATGGGCCTTACCCTAAAGCCCAAACATATTCTTGGCCCAAAATATCTGACTTCTGGTGGCCCACTAAGGCCCAAAGAAACAAAGTCCAATGTATGGCCCAAACCAAGGCCCAAAACATGCAAAGCCTACATCTATTGAGTACGCGAGGCGTACTCCTTTGTACGCTAAGCGTACAGCTATAGGGCTTGTACGTTGCACGTACATGTATGTACGCCCAGCGTACTGCTCTGTTAAGCCACTTTTCCTATTAAGCACTTAATGCTCAATTCCAAAGGCAGTAATCACATATCCAAGTCCTCTTCCATGTCTTAATCCATAAAGTCGATTACTTGGTGGCTTGCAACCCACCAAATGAACCCAAATTTGGAATATAGCAACTAACTTCCATGGAAACGACTAGAACTAATGCAAGGTCACAAAAGGATCTTAAAAATCGAAACTTTACTGACATAGGGACACATTTAGCACCAAGGGTGGCAACCCTAAGCCTAGAAACGAAGTTGAACCTTAAAAATCCATTATTGGGACCTAAAGATGTCCAAAACTCCATTAGCATAGATCTAAGCATCCATGAGGCACGTTGAAAGCTTTATACCTCCACTGAGTGCCAAATGGTGATGTAATCTCGGATCCATGAGCTCAAGATACTCAAGTTCTAAACACCACCAATAACTTTTCAAAGTGAAAAACACACAATAATGGAGGATGAGAGGCTATCTAGGGTTTTTAAGGTTGAGAGGATGATAAGGAGGCTAGGGTTTGAGTCATAATGTTCTTTATATAGTGATTAACCCTAAAAATTAGGGTTCAGGGACTCTAAACGTACGTTGGGCGTACTTCTTGTACGAAGGTTGTACGCCTTCCCCACCCGCGTCCATTTACTCTTCTACACTAGGCGTACTTCCGCACTGGCCACCTTGCATGTATGCTATCTTCTTGTCATTTTTCTCCATTAGGGATCAATATTGCCTATAACTTCACAGTGTCATATCTTCCTCATCTGAGGTCTGTTCGCGATGAACCTTATATCCACAAAAAGGTGGCTAAAAGCCCTACACTCTTAACAATACGCCCAATCCTTAAACTTTCCGAATAAAACCCAAAATCCATAAAGAGCTTGAACTGTCACTTTACCGATATACCCTTTGGCTCCAAGACACAACCCAACTCTCGGATCACCTCAAATACATTATACGTACCTAAATAGGTCTAGATCTCTCTTTCCAGAGACCCTAAGCCTTATGATACCCTATCCTCAGGACACGGTCCCGAAATAGGAAAGCGATTCGGAACATGGCGTTAGAACTCTCTCCTACTTAAATTAGATTTCATACTCGAAATATTTCCTTAATAACACCCATATTCCTATAATGATCTGAGAAATTTCACCAATGATTCCATGTGTAAGACCATCTTCTCAAGACAACCGAAAACCAACCAAACTTCCATCCCGAAGAAAGCGAAATTCAAGCTTCAGCAAATCACTTCTTCCTTTCCAGAGTCCAAATCCATACTGGTCTGTCTCCCTGACCGATTACCCATACATAACTATCTTCAAGACAAGCATACTTGACAGAAGGCTCAGATAATCCTTCGAGTAGAAGATTCATCCCTACAACAATTAGACTCAGACGAGAGTTACGCAACAGGGTCAAATCAATTACTCTGAGATTGTTTAATCCAACTGTAAGTGTCTTCACTCTTTCAATCCACAAGCTACCCCACGTACAAGAATCCTCATAGTCACTATCTCTGCTCGAACATCCTGCTGCCTCTTATCTACCTTCCGAAGGAACCGGGACCTCCCAAGTCCCAAATTATTTGTCAAATATCTGGAATATCGGAGTCCCACCCGGTTTCTAAACCAATGAACACCCTCTTAGTCGCTCCCTACGATTTCTGAAGAAAACTTCAGCTATCGAAACTGATCTAACCACATTGCCACTCTTGGCTCTATAAATCATGGGATCCCCGATCCCAAACCTTGACCCACCGATCACTGTCATGTCCCACTTGCACTATTGTAAGCACACGGGTCTCGCCCACGGGTCCCACCTAAATTGTATCACGGAGTGGCATTGGCCACATGTCCCACCTATCTAGGGCTACACCAGCCTAGCTCCACCTCAAATTCCCACTACCTATCCTTTCCTGATTCTGATCCTGTTATGGCCTTTCCACGATTCTACGAACTGGCCCACCCTGGCCTAGATTATCTGAATGAATCTGTGAGTGATACGACTCATTTCACGGTCTAACAACACTTCCCACACTATATGTTCGCATGAAGAATGTTACGGCTGCCCCGCAGTCGCATGTTACTCTACCTTGCTATCTGGCTGCTGGTAGTTTCTACGGCTGTCCCACAGTCTTACAATACTTCTCACTCTAACTCAACGGATGACCATGATCTTACCGCTGATTACCAATTTGAACACGTCCAAAGTCGAGCACTCACACAGTCTAGCATCCTGACTGAACTCACCTCCTGACGGGAATTCCCAACCTGATTTCCTAACACCAGCTATCAAACACTAAGAAGATGCGAACCCAACATTGGGAAGTTTCCTGAACTCCCAACTTACACACTTCTCGACCCAAACAGCCACTTGGGTCGTCTTCCTCCCCAGCGGGAATGCGAACTCACCCTAGTTTCAAATCTACTTCTGTTCATGGATACCTGAACGATTCTCCCCCACTTTGATTCAACTAACATCTTACAGAACACAATACTGGAAGGATTCCCAATCCTTCTTACCATCCAATGATCAATTTGTTGGAGACCAACACTTACCACTGCTAGTGTTCCCAAAACTAACCAACACTAAAGAAGTATGACTCTTGAATACTAACGGAACACCTCCCGAGTTCTAATCACACTTGCTATAGCTACCGCATCATGAGAACCCACTATATAAGGAGACGACCTCACACGACTACTCTAAGACTCATGGTATGCAGATGGCATATAACCCGAAAATAAGCAAGAAGTATAACTCCAGGATACAAACAACAATAAAATCATAAATAAAAACTTATTGGAAAACAAAATATACACACTTGTAGCATCGGAAGCCGTTCGCACCTCCTTTGTAGTCAGCTAAAAATCCCTGCTCCTCACTGCATGCGCCTCTGCTCGGCCCGACGGCTATCGGTGATCCTCAATGTCGTTGGGGTAGGTGCCATCACCGATCCTGTAACACCCGTGTTTCTAGGACAGACGTTAATGATAATATAATAGTCTAGTTCAACCTTTGAAACTTGTTTTTAAATAATAAAGATGTATTATTTGATTATTATGTGTTTTATGCTTAATTATTATAATTTAATAAGTTAAAGATAAAAATAAGCGTCGAAAATAAATATTAGATGAACCCGATATCTATAAAGAAAGTGTAGTGGTTGAAACAAGGATTTCAGAGATATAAAGAATACCAAAATCCGAGTTATAATGAAGAAGTTATGACATGTCGAAGTTTCGCGACAGAACTGACACAACGCTATGTGACGAAAAAAGTGAGTCTTCTATAAAGTGATTTTTAACCTTAGTGATCTAAACGAAATTCGTAGTGTTCGTTAAACCGTGAGCATGCATAAAAAGAACGCGCAAATCTGACTTCGTATGAGGAAGTTATGACTTTTCTAAGTTTCAGTTTAGCTATATGCAGCCCGAAACTCGAATTTTAGATCGAGTGATTTTTAGCCGAAACAACCTAAATGAGAATCAGAGATCTTGTTGATAGTAGTTCAATGGTAAAATGACAGACGAAAATGAACGTCGGATGAAGAAGTTATGAATTTTTAACAAACTTTTCATGTCCCGACATGTTAAAAATATAAGTTTACAAATAAAGTCAAAATTATCCGACGGAGTCTAAACGAAAGTTGTAAAGCACAGTCTCACTATGTGTGGATATAAAGAATATCAAAAACGGAGCTCATATGCGAAAGTTACGAATTTTTGAAGTTTCAAAATTCGGAGTACGCCCAGCGTACTCGTGTTCACGATCCGAGAGTGGCCTCGTAGCCCTACTCTTTCGCATGATGGACACGTGTCGTAACTTTGACACGTTTGGGTTGATCTCTTTGTACGCCCAACGTACTCGATGTACGCCCAGCGTACTGGTTGAAGAGGCAATACTCCCTGCATACTAAAGAGTTACGCCCAGCGTAACTCGAGTATTCAGCCCCTAGGAATCCAGCCGTATTTATGTTACAAAATTTACTTCCTCTCACCCTCTACTTTACTTTTTGTTACACTAAATACCCCCAAGCCTATTATATCATCCTAGCATCATAAGCAAGTCCCAGAGATCCCGAAGATCCCGAAAAAAAAAAAAGAGTTTTGAGCCGAAACTCTGCCCACGTGAATCCCGGTTTTTGGAAAAACATCCTGGTTTTATCGGAAATGATCGTTTTAAGTAACAAAGTGTTGCTCGATTATCATTAAATCAAGTGAGTATATAGTCACTTTCTTCTTACACATAGATATGAAGGATTTTCTATAAAATATGTGGTATGTGTAATTATATTGTCTGTTTAATTGAGATAGGTGTTGAATAGATGTTTATACAAGTTTTAAATTGTATATGTATTTTTATCTACAAATATGTTGGGTAAAACATGGGTAGATGAAATAGTTGATGTGAAAATGATGAGAGGCCTCGATGTTGTTGTTGTTATTGTTGTTGTTTTCATCTAGCGGAGTATATATGACGACCACAGATCTTTCTAGACGGTCCAGTGGAACACTAGCAGGTTCGCAACCTATAGGTGTTGATGAACTAAATGTTTGTTGGTGTATTCCATCCCCCTCATGGTTGCCTTAAGGACATGTATGGCTGACGAATCCCCTTAGCAGTAGTGTCCATCCCGATGATAATCCTTAGGCTAGGTCCTTTATGATAGGTGTTTAGGGATGTAAAGTGAGGATAACCGGAACAGGTAATCAGGGTTATTAATGGTTGATAAAATTAATAAATTTATTATTGGTTGATTAAATTACTAAATTTATTATTATTTGTGGGTTGAAACCCTATATGCTCACTAGGCTTCCAAGCCTGACCCACTCAACTTTTTATATTACAGGTAGTGGACCCAGAGCATAGTTGGATGATGACGAGGGATTTTTGGATTATAGGCCAGTAGATGTAAATAACTGTTGTAAGGCTTATAATGTACTTTTTATGCTTTTGGTCTGTATCGGAACATGACATCCCAAGGTTTTGCTATATAATGAAAATACATTTCTTTAAGAAATGATTTGATAATTTTTATCAATTTTGTTTTGGGGACAAATTTCGTAAAGTCTTTTGGAAGATTACTCTGATTTTATTTTAAAAGCATAAACTAAATCGGTCTTTTCTGGCTGAGAAATTTGGGGATGTCACAGGTCCCACTGCAGCCAAACTCAGATATTGGGCCTTTTGTGGCCCCACTAACTACAATGAAAGCAGATCAGGTCTAATCCCTATGTGGTGGTAGTAGTACAATCCTTGTTGTAATGATCGATCTAGCTGCACTTGAAGCAGCCAGAATCACCATCATTGTCACTCATACACGCACCTTCGTGTGCCCTACCGCACTTTCCACAGCGGCTACGGTCCTGATGACCCATCAATCCAGAATCTAATACCTTGGGCCTCATGCCCGATCCTACGAATGTTTGAACCTTGTCTGGATTTCTCTTCCTCTCTGCCTCTAAGTCGATCTCCCTCTCCCTAGCTAGATCGATCATATCCTCAAGCATCTTGCAACTGGACCGACTCACAAACTGCCTGATGTCGCTCCTCGGCATCTCGTGATATTGGGCCTTCTTCATATCCTCATCTGCTACATACTACGAAACAAGAAGGGCCCTCTCCCTGAACTTGGCGGCGATTTCCACCACCGTCTCCGTAGTCTGCCGAAGGTCCTGGAACTCTCGTGCTAGCTATTGCACCTCAATCACTAGTGCATACTCGACCCTGAACCTGGCAGATAATTCGATCCATGTCATCGCATCAATAGCAGCATCATCTTCATTAGCATATCCAACCTCCTCCCACCAATCATGTGCTCTGTCCTTCATAAAACAAGAGGTGAATCGGACCTTGTCCCCCTCGGGACACCGGATAGTACAAAAAGTGTTGGCGATATCTGCCAAGCACCGACTGCTAGCAATGGTTTCCTTAGCCCCATGATATTCTTGATCTCCATAAGCTCTGAACTCCCGAAATTTCATCGTGCGCGCCCCCAACATGGCCGCCATCTCGGTGCGAAATGCACCCAACCTCTCGTCAAGAATCTCCAAGATTCCCTCCTTGACCGTACCAAAGATCACAGGAGTCTGGTCCACGATGCTCTGCGTAATCTCAGCTGAAATGAACACTCTCATCTGCTCGTCGAGCTACCCGACTCCAGAGCCTGAGCCTTATCTCTCGCCGACACCAGAACTGCCAACTCGATGCTCTGCATAATCTCAGCTGAAATGAACCCTACTAGTCTGCTCGTCGAGCTACCCGACTCCAGAGCCTGAGCCTTATCCCTCGCCGACACAAGAACTGCCAACTCGATGCTCTGCTCGTCGAGCTACTCGATGCTCTGCGTAATCTCAGCTGAAATGAACCCTACTAGTATGTAACATCACCATGCTACAACATAACATAACAACCATCAGAATACTCGTCACTATAGAGGGATCACACACGCATTACAATTTTCCTGGTTTTATCTCAGCCCTCCTTGACTCGAGTACGGATCCTCTGCTTTTAGTAGTACGGGCCCATACTACCTTCCACATATATCCGTACTTTACTCAAGGATTGCCTCAACTCCACCAAGTCCTTTTTCACTACTACTGCTCCCAGCACTAATATCATCCTAGGCTTACCCTAGGGTAATCTCGGACCCACTCTCCACCATCAACTTCATAAGAAGTCCCTATTATCTCCCCCTAACTAGCTCGCGAATACCATTACATATTACTAAAACCAAATAATTTTTCGAATGAGAGGTCTCTCCCTATAACGGTTAAACTCAAACGAGAGCTGTGAAATAGGACTAAACCTAACCTTCTGAAATTATTTAGTCCTCGTAATATGTAACTTAACATATTCGTTTACTAGTTAGTTAAAGATGACTAGAACTCCTAAAATCACAAAACAAGCAGCATTTGAGCATTGAGTAACCCCAAACCAAGCATATCATATTCAAGCCATCATATCACTAACTAGCCAGTACTAGCATGCAGTTCACTAAGCACAAACAATAGGCATAAAATGCATCCTTCCTACATCCTTAGCCCTAAACTAGCATGCAGTTCTCATACACAAATAACATAAACTTGTATGGTTAATTGGGAGTACTAACTTGAGCTCGGCTGATTGCATGCACCACACCCTTTTTCTCTTTCAAAATCCTTTTTGTAAAAATGGTTTTTCTTTTTAAAAAATTTATACCAAGTCCTAAGTTTGAGTTCAAACACACCTGAGAGTATGCCCGAATCCATTAAACCAAGGCTCTGATACCAACTTGAAACATCCCAAAAATCATGACCAAAAATTTCATTTTTAATTATTAATAAAACCATAGTTATCAAAACATCACATAAAGTCATAAGTCATTGTTTCTCAAAACATCATAAACACCAGTCAAACATATCAGAGTAAAAACATCCCATACTAAAATCATAGGGTGTGCACTGCAGCCATCCGAGCTTTTTCCCTTGCTATCGGAAGTACCTGGAACCAAAACTGAAAACTGTAAGCACGAATCTTAGTGAGTCTCCCCAAGCTACCACATACCATACACATAATCACATAAACTGGGCCCCAGTCCCTTCCTCGGGCCACGCCCAGCATCGGACAGTGTCCGGCATCAGGCCTCGCCTAGCATCGAGCCCTGCTCGGTATACAGATATGTTTCTACCAGGCCCGCCTGTCTTTGGGCCCGCCCGGTCTACACATACAAACAATAACATATAATCATACTAGTACATACAGAATCATACACAGTACTACATGTTCTAGTCTGAAGGCCTCGCCTATCATGGGCCCGCCCCTACTCTACTAATGATGAGATATGGAACCCCATCCATACTCAGCTAGTGGTGAGATACGGGCCCCCGGCCACACTCACTTCCCTAACCAGGCACATACAAGTATCACACAGACAACAAGTATAACAAAGCATGCATGCATTCCTCGGGTACCACCCAACATCGAACTGTAGTCCAGAGACATAAATATTCCTCGGGCCCCGCCCGACATCGGACCTTGGTCCAGAACATACTAACTTACATACATTGGCCAGTATTGGTGCCTTCGACCCGTTCCTACAGGAGAAAACTCACGTCACAAGCTAACTATAGAATCTCACGGGTAAACCTCTTGACATGTTTAATATTCATAATTTTCTTTTACAATTAATTTTAATTTGTGATTTCTTTGTAGGCAGTTGAGAGAGTTCTCACTGCACATCCCAAACAGATCAACTATAGTGGCCAGATACTGGAATGTTACCATTTCCAATTGAAGTTACAGATGCACATCAACACCTGGAGGAGTTAATAACTATTTTTCAAACTATTAACCTGCTTTACATGTTCTTGAATCGGAATCCAATCCCATGTTTGGTTGCAAATGAGTGGATAGATTTCAATCAGAATTCACGAAATCCTTTAACCAGGGATTCCAACATTACATTGCATTCAAATATGTGAGAGAATTCAATTTTTCTTGACATATTCCAATCCCTTTCAAAAATATTATGCGAACCAAACGTCATTACTTTTGGTTTGAACAAGAACTTCACTACCCCACTTGAGAATACTTGATCTTAATGTGTGTTTCCTTGAGATTTACTTTATTCTATGTGTGACCAACAATTGTCCAAATTTAGAGAAGATCAAAGTTGAGGTAAATATCAACTACAAATTCTCACATATGGTTTTAATAGATAATCATGATTCTATTTACAATTTTGACATGGCATGTTTTCTAATTAGATGTGTTGGAACTTGGAACCATGATCAGTCTATAAAAGTACACTACACTAAATTATTATAATATACCATGTAATGCAACAACCACAACAAGAAAATGTGATATCTGAGGGTTTAATTTTCAAAGGCTATCTGACGGAAAATGTGATATATGAGGGATACAACAACAACATTGGAAGAGGTTGACTCAGAAAAGAGATCTAGAGAAGAAGAAGTCATGCGAGGAGGAAACTAAACGCTCGGGGGCAGGGATTATTCAAAGAGGAGGCAGAAGCAGATGATGTTGTAGAAGAAGCCGATGAATGAGCTCTAGTTCGGTGTCGATGGCTATATTATTATTTAGGATGAGAACGAGGAAAAGGAAAAATGTTGAGCATAATGAAGGCACATCCAATGATTATTAGAGAAGGTCGTTGGAGGTGGAAGGCGGCGGCTACAGGTTGTGGTCAGCAGTAGAGTTTTAACATAAAGCTTTTATATCATGAAAGATAATGGATTGTTTATTATAATGAGGATTAACCTCATATAAATAGAAATATAAAATAAGTTTTTTGCGTAACATATACCATAATGAAGGCACATCCAATCACTAACAATAATCATATATAAATCACTAAGTATCGTGTGAATATGTAATTTGTTTTTTGATCAATCATTTTAAGAGTTTAATGATAAATTAACTAATTAAATCAATTAAATTTTTTAGTTAGTCCCTTACAATCTTAATTTTGATAAGTTGACTTAAATCTAGTTAATTTTCTTGAAAGTGATTTGTCTACAATGAATTATGAATCATGATGAACATATGACCAACTTATTAAGTTGTGTCCTTAAACACCGAAAATTTGAATTGTATAAATCGTGTAAGTATTTCTTGAACTCTACGAAATATTAAAATTTTGGTATATGATAAGTATTTTTTGAACTGTATGAAATATTGAAATTTTGGTATGATGTATCTCTTTTCTTTAAAAATTAAATCCAGCTTCGGAATTGATTTATGCTTATTTTATATGCTCTAAAAAATATGCAAAAACAATATATTTTCAAAGTCCCAAGAAATTCAATACTTTTAAGATTCACGTTATAATTAGATTATGAAGGAGAAAGCGTTTGAGAGTCTTCTGAAACTTCGATTGCATTGCCGGGTAAACCACTCAAGTCACATTCAACCCTTCTAGAACACCTTCTTACAGTTAGTCTTAAACAATTATAGGAGGATTTTTCTATTCTTTTGTTCTTTTTATAATTTAGTAATATTTCTTCACAATAGATAAAGATTTTAATGATACTGAAACGACGATGATGATGCAAATACATGTGTGATCCAAAAAGGAGACTATCATTTCATTGGGTAAATAGCAAAACAAACACTCAGTTTATATTGAAATTCTAATTTGATTTTTTTTTATCTCAAACTTGACACTGTGTTTTCCAATTTGTTATAATTCTGACTACTTGACCGATCAACAAGGTTACATGCTGACGTGTCATTTTTTATGACATAACATCGTGACATTATATGCTGATGTATCAAAATTTAATTTTTTTTCCACAAAAAACACTAAGTTTTCAACTTTTTTCGATTTTGATACTAAGTATAATTTTTCTTTCAATTTTGATACTATGTTTTTTTGTTCCAAATCGAACATCATTTTTTCCAATTTTGTTCAATGTTAACAATTTCCTATTTGAAACCGTATAAATATGTTTTTAATATATTTAAACCGTATAAATGTTTTTTTCAATTAAAAACCATAGTTTTGTATAAACGCAAGTTTTTTTACATTCAAACCATAATTTTATGTATAAATATGTATTAGTTATATAAAAACTGTATTTTATATTAAATACGCAACTTTAAAATGAGTTTGGAGGTTTGGAGACGTGTAACTAATCAAAACCCAGATGTCAAGTTTGCAACCCATGAAATTTTTATGGTTAATCTGATTCTCATGATATAACTAATACATATTTATACATTATGCTTTGAATGAAAAAAAAATATACCTTGTATTTTCATTCAAAGCATAATATATAAATATGTATTAGTTGTATCATGAGAATCAGACTAACCATAAAATTTTCATGGGTTGCAAACTTAACATCCGGGGTTTGATCGGTTACACGTCTCCAAACCTTCAAACTCATTTTAAAGTTGCGTATTTAATATAAAATATGGTTTTTATATAACTAATACATATTTATACTTAAAATTATGGTTTGAATGTAAAAATAAAAAAAATAAATAAAAAAAAAAAAAAAAAACTTGTGTTATACAAAAACTATGGATTTTAATTGAAAAAAACATTCATACGGTTTTAATATATTAATAAAATATTTATACGGTTTTAAATAGAAAATTATCAATATTGAACAAAATTGGAAAAAATGATGTTTGATTTAGAACAAAAAAACATAGTGTCAAAATTAAAAGAAAAATTAAACTTAGTGTTAAAATCGAAAAAGGTTGAAAACTTAGTATTTTTTGTGGAAAAAAAAAATTCAATTTTGACACATCATCATATCATATCAGCATGTCACGTCATCAAAACTGATACGTCAGCATGTAACATGGTTGATCAGTAAGTGGTCAGAATTATAACAAATTAGAAAATACAGTGTCAAATTTGAGAAAAAAAAAACAGTATCAAATTAGAATTTCGATGTAAACTGAGTGTTTTTTTTTTTTTTTTTGGGCTATTTACACGATTTCCTTCATAATTACCCGTGTAAAGATATTAATTCATCCTTCTCAACAATTTATTTTCATTTTGTGAGACTTTGCCATTTTCTATGGCTTACTCCAATCAATCTATTGTTCTTGAAGGCTAAGAATATTGATTCATATATCCTTGACGGAAACATTATGCCTTATAACTTGTGCTTATTTATTTTTCCTTTAACCTTGAGATTCGTGGAAAATCGAATTCTTGAAGAATTGTATTCATGAAATTTTAGACTTTTGGATTCTCGAAATGGAGAATTGTAAAACAATAAAAATATGAGTAAGTGTCCTTGTTGTTGAGTTTTTGTTTTTCTTGGAACCGTTGGTATATTAATATTGATCACTTTTTATGTATATTTTTAGTATCAAGCGATTAATATATTTAATATTATTTTAACAATAAACAACCTCTTTTATATATTTTTTATAACTTTTCTTTTGGCGAACTTGTTTTTATAAAATAATTTTCCTACCAATTGATTTATTTATTTATTTGTTTTTACCTTCTAAATTTTACCATGTTATATATTTGTATTTATCCATGTTATTTTGAAGATTTTTTTATTTTTATCGATATGGTTTTTTCTTCACTTCCATGTATGTTGGACTGTATTCAGACAAACTGAGGTCTTTGTTGCAATTAGAGGTGACAATTCATGACATGATACGATAAAAACACAAAACATAAAACAAAATTGTGACGAAATTGAAGTTTGAATTTGTATCTGTATTAGGTGTAAAAAACATGGCATCAAGTCGTATCATGTCATGTTTCAAGATTCAAAACAAAATCCGCACAATTTTAACATATGTTTGTCGAATTTTTCGTGTTTTTTGTGTTTTGTATGATTACCTTTAAATAATATAAAGACAAAACTACAGAAATTATCCATGTGTTTTGTTGATTTTTTTGGGTAAGATCCAAAAAACAGTTACTAGCAAAAAAAAGTTCTTATTTTGTGGTTTAACTATGGATTTGGTCCCTATTTCTAAAGGTCATTAAGAGGCTTTCGTTAAGTTAGGTAAAAAGATAGTTTTATCCTTTCTATAATAACGTTTTATTTTCTTTCCAAAAGGACCATTTGTACACATTTGTCATTGTTGTAAATTTAATATATTATTTTTATTATTTTAAAATAAAAATGATCACTGAACACTCATCCCAACCATCCCCTTCCTCCTTTATTTCTTTGATAATCTCTTTTATCACATGTGATAGTCAATCAAAAGGGTTATCGTGAATACAAACAACAAATTTGATGGTATATTGCATACAAAAAAAGGAAATTGGCCAAATGCGAACAAAATCAACAATCGGTTATCCTCCTGAGTCATTTTCCCCAAGAAGTTAAATTAAATTAAAGTTGCAAAATCATCAAAGACTGCAGCCTTCATAGGTCATAACGTACATGAAGAGTGTTTCGGAGGGGTAGCTTAATTAAAACATGGTCTATGTTATGTATACTGTGATTATCTATCAACAACTCTCTGCAAAAGGATATGATTATGTATGTGAGGTATCTTTATCAGGATAAATGTTTAGCTCACGGTATATTATAGTGTTGTGTTTGCAAAAGTTGCATGATCATGTACATATTGATGTTGAATCTTAGCCCATGAATTCAATCTTAACGCCAAGTAAACTAAAAAAATCACAACACTTGTGATTCCACTCATTTGTATACTTGTCTAGAATCCATTATACAATAAATCATTTGATTGAAAATATAAATATAGTCATGAAATGCACATGCTCAATCAAGATTCCTCTAATAAATATTCAAGTTTATTACAAAGTTGTACACGTATGAATAATGTTCTTTCGTGTGTTATGTTTTGAAGAGAAGCAAGAATGAATCTCATAAAGTCATTAATATGAGCATGAGATGACGTGGGATTTTCTGTAAATGAGTAATGGGAAAATGACTAGTATGGTAACCAATTGTTGATTTTGTTCATATTTGCTCTTTTTCCCTTTTTTGTACACAATACATCATCGAACTTGTTGTTTGTGTTCATCATAACCCTTTTGTGATAGCTGGTCAAAAAGGTTATGGTGAACACAAACAATAAGTTTAATGGTATATTGTGTACAAAAAAGAATGATCAACTACGAACAAACTCAACAATTGGTTACCATTTTGAATCGTTTTCCCAAAATTAAAAACCTTAAAGCATTTGTATAAAAAGGATTTTTCATTTAATATTTTGGTGTTTTTTTGGTGTTAATTCATTGTCAAATCATCAACCTAAAAATTTTATAAATATACATTATAAAAAAAGTTAACTCTATACGGTATCCTAATTATTTGGTTTACCCTCTACAAGTGTCCCTTTGTGTATTCCCTAATGTTTGATTTTTTATATGAACTAGTGTGAGAACCCGTGGTGAACCACGGGTCACGTTATCGATGGACGTTTACCCATGCAAATCTTTAAAACGTGAAATAACTTTGTTTATGACGTGAAATCTTGAATGAATTAAAAATCGAAGAATGTCGGAAAGGTATTGCTTTTGTAACGTATAACATACATCTTTTTTTGTACAATAGAACAAAAATGGTTCCATAGATGCTAACACTTCTCAGATACACGACTATAAACATGAACAATAAACACACTAAAAACTACAAACTGAAAACTAAATGTCATTAGATATCAAACAAATCTATAGAAACAATAAAAGATTACTAGTGTTTGGAAATTTTTTGTCTGAAGATGACATAGTTATTGAATATTTACAGATTATTGTTTATAAACACAATGTGTTGAATGTAGTCTATAATATGGGCATAAAACTATAATAATTAGAGTTTAGGTTAAGTCTAAGTATGTTATGAAAAGATCAAATAGTTTCATTGTTTTTTGGCATGTGTTCCTGCATTTGCTTTGCTATGGTTTCTGTATTTCTCATGTTTGGGGCGTTGTTTTTTTGGTGTATCTGTAAAATGTAAGATGTTCATTACGTGTATGCAATAAATAAACTGCTATAAGTTGTTTTTACTTGTATTTTCCATTTGGAGGTTTTCCGGTTTCACGTGATTTAGTAGGGGTGAGGGATTCCATAGTTGTTGTGGTTTGTTGTTCCATTGGTGTTGATAGTGTAATTTGTGTTTTTTGTGTTGATAAGATTGTTGGTTGTGTTGTTTTTATGTCACTGGTTGTGGTGACTGTGAAACAGATATTTCTAGTGGAAGAAAGTTTTGTGCATTCTACATATACATTCTTTGTCAACCCTTTACTACGTTCGAGTGGTTCAGGTAAAGTTTTTGAAGCAGTTATCATACATTGAATATTAGTGATAATTTAATGCATTTACAGTTTATAAATGATTGCAAACAATCCACAATTACTTGACCGTGGTTGACGACGGGTTCAAACATACAATTTTTTTTTAGTTACACTATTTATATAACCATTTAGCATTACAAAATACGGTAAAGTGCATTATGTCGTTATGTAAAAATGCAATATAAAATCATAGAATATGATAAGGGTTTTTTCTTAGCTTTTATTAGGTAAAAAATCAGATTTAAAAAGAATCTACCTTTTACTAAACTTTTTTATTCATAAATTTACTATTATGTGTGATTTATATTTTGGCTAAATAGTTTTAAAAGGTATTGAAAACTTTGTGATAGAAAAGCTAAGTTGTAAATTTTCCGTCTAGCATTACTAAATACGGTTAACGGTATTATTGCCCTTTCGTGAAAATGTAATATAATTTTTTTTTTAAATAAACTACTTGTAAACCCATTTCATGCTGAGACCTTTACATTTGAATTTGAAAATTTCTATTTTTTATTATTTTATTATTATTTTTTTCTCACCAATGATGAAACAGTGAATGATACAAATAACTCTGGTGATACTTTAATGCTTGACAATTTGAACCCTTATAAACTTCCAGACGGTGTAAAACTATCAAGAGACATGAAAGATTGTCCCAAGGGCACAAGGGTCATTAGACAATCCCAAGGGGGTTTTATATAGTTACCGTTAATAAACGATTGTAAACAATCCACACTTATAGGACCGTGGTTGACCACGGGTTCAATGAACTTAGAAGGAGAGGATTCCTTTACTTTTTTGTTTTGAGTAATGGTTATGGTTACTACAAAATCTAATGAGAGTGACCTTTTTATGAGTTTTTGCATAAATTTAATTATATGTATGCTTAATTTTTAGCTAAATAGTTTAAAAGGTTTTCAAAATTTGTGACAGAAAAGCTATAAAGGATAATTTTGTCATTATTACTTTATATGGTTTTTAGAATTTAGTTTTACATTGAATGAACTTGTTAAAGGTTACATTGAATGAACTTGTTAATGGTACGTTTTGCAGATTTTGTGATAGAAAAGCTATAAAGGGCAATTTTATCATTTTTTTTGTTTAGCTTTTGTTAAAGGTTTTGCAGATTTTTTGATAGAAAAGCTATAAAGGGCAATTTTGTCATTTTTTTGTTTAGCTTTTGTTAAAGGTTTTGCAGATTTTTTGATAGAAAAGCTATAAAGGGCAATTTTGTCATTTTTTTTGTTTAGCTTTTGTTAGTTAATAATTAAAAAAAATGAAAAAAAAAGGGTAAGTGACATTAGTGTATGGTTTTAGAATTTAGTAGCATTCAATGAACTGGAAGGAGAGGAGCCCTTTACCTTTTTGTTTTGAGTAATGGTTACGGTTACTACAGAATCTAATGAGAGTTACCTCTTTATGAGTTTTTCCGATAAATTTAATTACATGTATGCTTATTTTTAGCTAAATACTTTTAAAGGTTTTGAAAATTTGTGATAGAAAAGCTATAAAGGGTAATTTTGTCATTATGACTTTATATGTTTTCACTGCTACACTAAGCAAGCAAATTTTTAGAAAGGAAGCGGAATATTACAGACGAATCGGTTGAAGGATGTTAATCCCTTGAGATTCTACGATGATGATATTTTGATCAAGGTACTATTGAAGATAGATAAGTTTCTAATGTCCTTTTGGCATTTCATTCTTTTTAGTTTTTTTATTAGAATAATGCTATCATAGGTTTAGTTTGCAATTAGTTGTGGCATTTTTTTAAAGAATATGCCATTCTTTTTATTTTTTATTAAGTATAATGCTATTTTTGGCTTAGTTTGCTACAAGTCTTGACATTTTTAAAGTATTATTTCTTTACTTTGTGTCATTAGTCTTGATATTGTTTCACTTGATTGAATTTAAATTACTATTACATGATCTCCATGTTGCTAATTTCCAATTTTTAATTACCAACTTCTCTTCTCTGGTCAGCATGCCTCCAAGATTACAAGATAACTTCATTACCATTTATTTATTTTTTTCATTTTTTCAAGAAAAAAGGGTTATGGGATCATTTTCAGGCTAAAAGATTATGGGGATGTTTGGTTCAGATACCACCATATCTTCACAAATTGGGCAATGTATAAACTTACTTCTGTTAATGTTTAGATGTTAATGTTTGCAGAACTTGAACAGCTACGTTGAACAATCAACACAATGCCACTTCAGGCCATTACCATCATCATCGCCACCCATGTTCCCTCTTCACTAAAATAGACACATTATTTTAACTTGATTGTTAAGATGCATGTATGATTTTTAGAGTTTAGTTTTACATTGAATGAACTTGTTTATGTTTTGTACTTGTTCAACAGGTAAAGAAGACGCGTGTAGTCAAAAGAGAGACGAAAAAAGTGAGTTAAAGGCAGCAAAAGGCGACAATAGAGGGAGAAAAGCAACTACTCGGCTCAATACCAGCCGATAACCACCATATATAAACTTATCGTTGGATAATTTAGAATATGGGACAAAAAGAATTCCAGGGGTATTTTGGGAAGTTTTTTATTTTTATTGTTAACAGGAGGCAGAACATTCGATTAAAAAAGTTACAATTAATATTTCAAATGATTTGAAGAAATTTTGCATGAAAATAGAGAACCTAAAAAGTTATTCTGTGATTTAGTTGAAAAGCAGTTCCAGGGGCATTTTGGGAGAAATTTAGAGTTACAGGGCTTATGCATCTTTCCAGGGGTATTTTGGGAAGTTTTTATTTGTATTGTTAACAGGAGGCAGAGCATTGGATTAAAAAACTCACAATTAATATTTCAAATGATTTGAAGAAAATTTGCATGAATATAGAGAACCTGGAAAGTTTTTTCTTTGATCTAGTTGGAAAACAGTTCTAGGGGCATTTTGGGAGAAATTTAGATTTACAGGGCTTATGCATCCTTCATAAAATGTAAGACCCCTAAATTTAACAGGAGCGTTTGACACCTGGATCTAGTTTCTTTATGTTTAATACTTGATTTATTTTCCTTCTTTACAATAAAAATATACGTTAGAATCATTTGACATTTCTCCTGTGGGTAACTATATTCTTCTAATGGACACAAGAAAATTATAATTATGGACTCAGAAATTTTATCAACGAATATATACATTAGTATTGGACTTACCATTATGTTCATGTTAAAGTATTTTTGTTGCTAATACAAATCGACATGAGAATAATAATTTGCCACAATCATTCAGGAAAAAAGTTTAAAAAAAAACCTAATTGATTAAAAGTTGACAAAAAACTGAAAGAAGAGCAACATAGAAAATCAATATCGATTACAAAAAAATATATGACATACCGTAATTCCAATCAACAACAAAGAACACAAGCGATTGGTGGCGATAATTGAGCGCAGAAGTCGTTGGCGACAGAAATCGAAGAAATCGAAATCCTGATTTCTTAGGCGGCAAATCGTCGGTCGTCAAACCCAAAAGTTTGAGACATCGCTCAAAAAGACGATAGGATTAGAAAGAAGTGTAATGGAATGAGAATCATAATAAAATTGAAACAGCCAACAACATACCGAAATTTCTTACACAACAGGGTACAGTCGCTTGTTTGCAAGCATTCGGTGACGACAATAGATTGCAAGAGGTTTTTAGCGAGACAAATTGAATTCCTATATTCATGGACGATAAGACATGATGGCGGTGGAGACGGTGGTGGGAAGACGCTGCAATTTAGTGGTGGCGGACAAAACTTACCTTCAATACGTCAATGGATTCTCGAGTTATCGGCACTCTTCTGGAATCAAACGATGTAAGGGTTCAAGGGACGACACATTTTTAGGGTAAAGAGGGACCAAATCTTTAATATTAACGAAATGGTGTGGCTGAAATCTAAATTGCATAAAGCATACTGTTCGTAAACACGATGCCTTTTAATATATGAGTATAATGAAGAGGTAATTATAATAATACCCTATAAAAATCATTAAGTCGTCAACCTAAAAAGTTTTATAAACAATCATTATAAAAAACGCTTTTTGATATGTCATTTTTATATGTTCTCACAATATAAATCAAACACAAATTATATAAATATTTTATAAATATAATAGTATTATTTTGTTAAAAAAAACTTTATCATAGAGTTTGTAATGAACAAGCTCATTGAAAAGACTTTCCATGTAAAATGTTGGAAACTTTATATTTAAAAAACTCTAAAAATGTTCTATAGATGCTCTTATATTATCTTTAATGCTCAACCTCTCGTTTCCGACTTGAAAAATACTAATTTTAATCTTCAATTAAATTTTCTCCAATTTTTAATCGTTTTTACTAGTCTTTTTTTAATTAACTAATATATATATATATATATATATATATATATATATATATATATATATATAACATCCCAAGTCCGGAACAAGAAGTGAATGGTGCTAAGTGTAAATAGTGGAAGGGACTCGACGAGTAGGTACGCTTACTCGTCGAGTCGGAGTGGGTTTGGATCGCGAATTAAGTTACCAACTCGCTGAGTCGGAAGTTGGACTCGACGAGTTGGTGCTGGAATGAGAAAACCCTAATCTTAGAGCTTACACCCTATTTAAAGGACGTTATGTCCTTCTCCCAGACTCTTATTTCCCCGAAGAGTTCCAGAAAACCCTAATTTCGTGTGAGGCTTCATTGTGGAGGTGATTGGGGCATGGAAGAGGAAATTGGTGGAAGGAGCTTGAGAAATTGGAACCTAGCATCAAGGGGGCTTGTTTAGATCTGGGATCTACATCAGTTTTGGGCACATCTCTGAGGTAAGGAGCCCTTATCTTAAGCTATTTCCTTTTGGTTCATCCTTGGTGGTTGTTTTGGGAGTTCCTTAGCTTGTTTTGAGACCTATCTCGGATTTGGAGTTAGATCTAGGGTTGCTACTCCAGATCTAGACTCATGATGGCCTAGAATGTCATAAAGCTTCAGTCTTTGAGTTGTTGGTGAAGCCCCTTTGTCCAAAACCCCAGCTCTAGTGTGTTTTGGGCCTATATCTCCTTGGTTTCACGTAAAGTTTGCAACTTTATGTGAGGGTTATATTGTAGAAGGGTAGATCTATGGATTGGAGCCCCTGCATGGCTCGAAAAGCTTCTGAATGGGTTAAGAACTGGAGAGACTCGGCGAGTCACATAGGTGTACTCGACGAGTTGTATGAACATGTGCATAGACTCGACGAGTCTGTTGAAGATTGCCTTGGACTCGGCGAGTCTGGTCGCAAAACCCAACCTCTTTTGGTCAAAGCTTTAGATTAGTGAGTCGGTTGGCGATTCAGTGAGTTGGACAGGATGGCATTCCAAGATCGTTCAACTTGACGAGTCTTGGGGCGACTCGGCGAGTTGAGTTGTGTTATGAGAGTTTTCTGGGAATAGGAACTCGGCGAGTCGACGGGTTGACTCGGCGAGTAGGATCAACCAGGAAGGTTGACTTTGATTGAGGACTTTAACTTTGACCAAGAGTTGACCGGTCTGACTTCCAAGGGTATTGGTAATTTTGGGTATTTATGGAATTGGTTCTTTGGTGTTATGTGGTGAAGATTATGTCGGTGATCGGAGCAGCTTGGTCTTATCTCTTCAGTCGGCAATTGCAGGTGAGTTATCCTCATTATATCGACAGGGTCTACGACACCAAGGTCGGCCCTTTATCGGATGGGAATCCGGGTATTGTTTGTTATATTATTGCTTTGCTAGATCTGCTTCCTGGTATTTAGGATGGTATTATGCTAGTGACCTGGTTAAGGTCAGTACCCGGTAATTAGGGTAATGCTATGTTAGTGACCTGGGTAAGGTCAGTACCCGGTATATAGGGTAATATTATGCTAGTGACCAGTTAGGTCAGAATCCTAGTTAGGATGTTGATATGCTATGTGATCTGTTAGACTGTTTGTCTGGTTAAGGATTTGTTATGTGGTTAATTGTTGTATGTGCACATGGTTGTTTGACGGGGGTTGGGTTGAGGCGGGTCCTGCTTTGTGCTGTAAGCCAACATACCCAGGGCGGACCGGACATTCCAAAGGCCCATCGAGCGGTCCGGATAGGCTGAAGGCCCCAAAAGGGCGAACCAGACGTGCCGAGGCTCGGAGAGTGGACCAAGCCGACTGAAGGCCCGGTGTGGGCGGACCGTTCATACTGTAGACTCAGAGGGTGGACCAGGTGGATTGAAGGCCCGGTGCGGGCGGATCAATCACACTGTAGACTTGATGTACAGGGCTAGACTCGGAGGGTGGACCAGGTGGACTGAAGGCCCAGTACGGGCGGACCAGTCATACAGTAGACCTGATGTGCATGGTTGTTCTATCTGTGATATGTTATGAGTATGTTTATGTGTGGTTGGTATTTTAGGGGTAACTCACTAAGCTTTCGGGCTTACAATTCAGTGTTTTGTTTCGGGTACTTCTGGAGATCGTGGCAAGGCGAAGGCGTGATCGTACCGTTCCTCATGTTTTATAACTTATGTGATATGGTTTTGAGAAATACTTTGATGTTTAAACTATTTTGAAAACAAATGTATAAACTTAATGGTTTTGAATGAATTAAAATGTTTTAATTTGGCTCGAATTTTATGGTCGTTACAATATATTAGACCTAAATATTTAAATAAAATTACCCCCGCGTAAGCTTTTAATGTTGTTTCCTCATCGATAAATATGACAGACGTAGAAAGTACAAGGATGAAAAGCCCAGGCTTTGCTCCGAACCGTTTTTTTCATATTTTATAAAAAAAATGTAAAAGTTTTGACTGTAAGGACCAGATGTGTCAAAATGGCTAAAGAATTAAAGGGGTAGGAATTAGCAACTTTTTAGAAAAGGCATCAAAGTTGTCAAACCATTAAAGTTTTGTGTTCAAACTTTAAATATTAAAAAGTTCCTAAAAAGTGTAAAAATATTAATTGCAAGGACCAAAAGTATCAAAATGACTAAATGGTGGTTGTCAAGGCCAACACAAATAATAACCCTAAATGTTACACACTAAAATAGTGTATAGTAGTAAAGGGATCGAATCCACGGAGATTGGTTCAATTTCTAACTCTATGAAAAATCTCTTTGTAAAAATACTTGTAAAATAACGATAAAAATAAAATGGGGGGTTTTGGTGTTTTGAAATACTTGAAGCTAACTAGAATTAACTATGATTTAAATAGACAATTGCAACAAAAATAATAATTTGATGTAAAATCAATAAGGGAAAGATGGTTGACTTAAAGTTTTCTCACTTTGACTTTTGATGAACATATCATTAGAATTCAATGGTGCAATACTTGTTTTAAATCCTCAATTTGGCTATAGTAATCCAAGGAGCTTGAGATTACCTAGACTTTTCTTAATTGTTGAAATGGCTAGAGAAGCTCATAACAATTTCCTTAGTCAAAGTCACTAATTCCAAATAGCATGTAATTAGTGAAAGTCAACTAGCATTAAAAACCAAAAAGTCACCAAATCCAAGAGGGGTCAAATGCTTTCACCACCATGTTGGAGGAAATGTTTTTATGATTATGTGAAGCAAAAACAACACAAAAATCATTTGTTGCTTGCTAATTTGAGGATCCTTTACTTAATCAAGAAATTAGCCAACTAATCACCACAAACACATTTAAACTCATGAACTAAAACATACAAGTAATGATAAGATGTTAAAACACAAAACATTCCCATAAAGATTCAAGAACATGTTCATGGATTCTTCAACATTCAACAAAAGTTCAAAGGATTAACCAAAAGTCAACCAAGATTAGCTTAGCCAAGCATGGCTAAACACAAAGAAACAAAGTTAGAGAAATTTGTACCAAACATTAAGCAAGAATCAAGAGGTAAAAATATGATGTTCTTCAAGGGTTCTTGGCCTTCAAAAGTCTCCAAAACTCCAGAGAGAATCTTCAAAAATCGGATGTCCAAGAGTGTGCAAAAGATGGGCACCAACCTTCCTCAAATAGCTCAAAAGAAGAATTTCCGAAACTACCCCTGCAGGGCCTTGCGCGACCCGCGTGCTGCTGCGCGGGTGGTGCCTGACATGGGCTTCTTTGAGATTTTGGGCCTCTAAAGCATATCCCACTAGCCCAGATCGAATCCAATCACCTCCTAGCCCATTTTCTTCAAGTTTTTCTTCATTTAAAGCCCAATTTGACCTCTCCAAATCCTCCAAAGCTCGTGAACTCGCCCGATTAATAATTTTCATACGCTTGAATGTTCCCCCGCATATTGCAAATTTAAAGCTTATTTCTCTCCAAGTCTTCAAATAATCATCAAGATCACTCCATGCATCATCTCCACTACCCATCAAGCCCAACGTCATTTTTGTCTACCAAATCTCATCGCCTCCTATACGTCCCGAACACTCCCGCTCCGCTAGACCCGAAAACCTGCAATTATGCTCACAAGATTCGAGAGTACCCGAAATAGTCATAAAATAATAAAAAGGAAAATATGCATGGAAATTATCTAAGTTATGAATGAAATATGCTAAAATAAACTATAAAAAGAAGTAAATAAAATGAAGCTAACAAATCACCCCAAGCTTAAACCTTACTTGTCCTCAAGTAAGACAAGACTAAATGAACTTGGGATGAACTACCCTAGAAATAAAAAGAATGGATAGAACCATGGAACCTGTCCGACGTTAGTCAACATGGTCAGAATTGATTTCGCTGCTATCTCACAACTTTTTCATCCGATGACAATGGAACCATAAACCACAGCCAGGACAAGTCCTTTAGGTGAGTAAGGAGGGATGAGCAGTCGCAGCCTCAATAGAACATGTATACAATGAAGAACATCTGTAGTAGGGAGAAAGCAACTGGATGGGCTCGGGTGGAGCTCTTCTTTAAGTGCACACTCTGATCTCACATCTGCCGGTTTCTCTCATGTGTAACTAGGTTTAATCGCTCGGGCACCATTGTAGGAATCAGTTCACTTAGTGTTGGCCCAAACCTCCCGTAGTATCCGACTCGACAGTCTCTCTAACATCACCAATTTGTGAGAAAGAAAAAAAATAACAACTCGATCTATATACAATAAAACAGATCTATACAAATGAATATCAAACGTCGGGTGACCAAGATGTTGGGAAATTTGTTCAATAATTGAACCGGCCACCTACCTAAGATAGTTGCGACTGAAAATTTGCATGCTTCATTTTGTTTTTGTTTTTGTGTTTTTTTTTTTTTTTTTGTTAATTTAAAACCCTTTGACTCAAAATTTGGTTCCCAAAGGTGTGTAGGTGGAACCGAAAGGGTAATGATATAATCCGAATGGCCTAAGTGTGAAAATGACCATGTGTGGAGCATAAAGATGTAATGTAAGCTCCTTTTCAAACTTGTGGTTTTTCAAAGATAATGAAAATGTCCAAATGTGGACTAAAAGACTCTCTAAATTCTAAGAAAATCGCAAAAAGATATGGTGATGTAAAGAGACCAGATATGGATTCTACTCGGGGACAAGCACCAATGCTTCATCCTAACAATTCAAACATGATCAAGTGTGATCCTCTCCGCGGCAGTGACCGCAAGGCTAAGAACACCCATTGCTATAGTATATCCTACAATTGTTAGTATTGTATGCATAATTCTTCATGAAAACTACCTGTCCATGATCACTTACCCCTTTAAGCTACCAGCATCTGGTCCCAAGTATGAAATCCCAAACTGCAGCTAGTGGTCCCGGTTCGATGGGTGAGATAGCAACAAGATCCTGGACCAATAATGATACAATAACTATGAACCTGTTCCATGGCATCCAAGAGAGGTGAGAATAAACAGACAACAAAAATGCATGAATGCTAATGTCTTAAGCTAAATGTTATGCAAAAATAAAAAGTAGAAAAGAAGAAAATAAAATCTTTTTAAAATTTAATAAAATAAAATAAAATGAATGCAAATTAACTTAAACTAATATGTTATGCAACCTAACTAAAAATGCATGAAAAAGAGTAAGAAAAAAGGGAAATGCCCCACCCCAAGCTTAAGAACAAGCATTGTCCTCAATGCTTAAGGAAAGGGCAGAAAGGACCTAAATCGGGGGGTCGGGCGGCGGGAAATGCCCGTGGCGATGGTGGTAGTCCCACATATCCTGGAGCTGGCGGGAAGTGTGAGAGGAGGACTGCTCCAATCGATCAACACGGCTTGCCACATCTAGGATGGCTCTCGAATTCTCTTGTGTTTGGGCGTCGATGCGTTGCACCGAGGAGAACATTGTGGCAAATTGGTCAAAGAACGTGGGGGGGAAATATGGTGGGACTTCGTGTCCCTGCTGCTGATGCGGCTGGTCAAAATGATGTGGAGGGGCCTGGAACTGATCATGCTGAAACATCGGTTGCTGCATCGAGGGTTGGTCAAAATGGTCTTCAGCTTCGGGCATCTCGTCGTCTTCTTCGTCATCTTCTTCCTCTTGTTCCTCTGCGTCGTCACCCTCATCATCACTGAATTCTGGGAATACACCTGCTTGGGTCAATTGATCTGGAGGAAGCCAAGTGTCGGGGTCGCCTGTATCGAATGAAGAACCGATCCAGCTTGGCAGGATGTAAACCGGGGCTTTGTCAGCGTCTAACCAACTGTATGTGCGGGTTCCCCGATCGAGCAACATCTCCATCCGGATGAGAGTGTCACAATCTAGCAGGAAGTTCGGTGGGGTGTCGACAGGTATGTACTCGGGCTCCGGGAAGTCTAGGCCGACGGCTCGACCTATGATCGTGATAAGTCCCCCGATGAAAATTTCCCCTGAGGAACGTTGGCGTATGGAGTCACATTTGTCTAAAAAGAAGCCTGAAAAACTGAGGGAGAGTGCATGCCTCATGCTTCGGAGGAAAAATAGCTCACATCTGTTGATTTGACCGGGCTCGAGACGCCCGAAGATACTTGTCGTAAGGACTCGGTGAGCAATTCGCCAACAGGGGTGAACGATGTGCTTGGCTCGCTGTCGGCTTGGGTTGAAGGTTGGGAGACCGGAAATTTGCATCCAGAAGTTTGCATCAGGGCAACGCAGAAAATCTTGGTACTCTTGATTTTGGGGGCTGATGCGGAACGGATCGTCTATACCCATGATAGAGTCAAGCTCTGCGTATGTGAGTCTATGATGCTCCCCTTTCAACTGGAATGTGAGGACTTCCGTGTTATCATCTCGTGCATATGTGCTAAGAAATTCCATTGTGGGTTCCTCGTAAGTTCTGTCACAAAGTCGAAGAAAACCACGCCAACCGAGTTTTATGAACAAATGGTATACCCCATCATGCACCCCAAGCTTTTTCATGGACTTTTTATGGTAGAATTTTGTCGGCCGGATTGCGCGACCCCGAAGATTGGAGCGATAGGTTTTGATCTCAGCATTTGTAAGGGAAGGATCGCTTCCCTCTTCTCCTCTTTTTTTTCGTTTACCGGCTGCTTTGCGTGATGGACCGGCGGTATCCTTGTGCGGGTTAGGATCGATCGATGATCCATGGGTGCGTGTCCGAGCCGTGGTTTTGCCCATTTTCGAAACCTACAATATCAAAAACAACTTCACCAACGTAATCCCTCACCTCACCACTCTCAAATCAATGCAACTATCTTTAGACCGAACACAAAAAAAATCCAAGAAATAATGACACCCAACTTTTGACAATGTAAAATGGTTTCAACAACAACACTCGGTTAATTTGATAATCCCAACAAAAATTCGGCAGCAATACGAGACAAAATGAGAGAATCCCAACCAAAGTTTAAAAAATTTTTGAACAAATTTCCAAGCAAATCAACCAATCTCAACCTTTCTCAAATCAATGTTTCCAAATAAACCGGGCAACAACTAACGATCTTAGGCAATTTCCAAAGCATAATTGAATGCAATTACTGAATTGAAACAATACAATGTAATAAAAACCAAGGAAAGAGAATACCCGTTTTATCCCAAAATTGAACTTGAACCCGGAATCCGCTACCGTGCACCCCAAGCTTTGGTTATTCGTGGGTGCCTAAATGCAAGACTTGTTCATTGAACGGATATTTTCAACTTGATTTGTGTGAAAAATCCGGCGGCGGCTCGTGGTGGCTCAAAAATTATTGGAAAATTTTTGGTGAGATTTTGAGGTTTTGTTTGGTTAGATGTAAAGATCCCCGAAAAAGAAACACTTTGGTGGTGTCGGAATTGCGAGAGGTGGTGGGAGTTGGCCGGAAAATGGCCGGAAAGCCGCGAGTTGGGTGGTGGTGGCGCCCCTAGATTTGGCGATGGATCGGAGTAAACTTTAGGTGGGGTTTGTAGAGCACGGAAAATGGTGAAGAATGGTGGTGGTCTCGTCGTATTCCGACCGGTGGAACTCCGGGAAATCAAATTTTTGTGAAAAGTGGGTGTATGTGTTCTTGAGAGTTTGAGAGAGAATGAGAGGGTTTTGAGAGAATGAAATGAAGAAGGAGAGTTGCTGGAGGTTTTCAATCCATATTCAAGTGTGGTCAACACCCGGTCAATGTTGGTCAACTCAATAAACCACCTGGTCAACGAAAGTCAAAGCTGGTCAACAAAATAGGGGATAGTCGTCAAAGCAGCACGCGGGTCGCGCAGAGGGGGCGCGCGGGTCGCGCATGTGTTGCAGTTTGGAGCTTGATCTTTGTTGCATGTTGAAGACCGGCCGCGCACACCAGCCGCGCAGCCGTGCACGGGTCGCGCAGACTCCTGCTCCCGGAAATCGATTTTTTCTCTGTTTTCTTCCGTTTCTTCACTAGTTCTTGATCCCAAATGCCCCAAACACCTAGAAACTCTTGATTTCTTCAAAAATGACTTCAAAAGACGTATCAAAACATTTTCAAAACTTCTTTATTCGAACGTAGAAACACGAAAGCATAAAGCTTTTCCAAAAATGTCTCTCTTTAACGTCTTAGGCGAGACGTCCTTCTAGCTTGGTTCAACACTCCGGTGCATCCAAGTGGATGACTTCAATAACACTTGCATTAAAACTTTCATAGAATGGCTTTAATCGGTGCCCGTTAACTTTGAAAATATGTCCCGTTTCTACTTTGGATTTCCACCGCTCCATGGTCAAAAGTCTTTGTTACAACAAATGGGCCAATCCACCTTGATCTTAATTTGCCCGGGAATAACTTCAACCGTGAATGGTAAAGTAACACCCTATGTCCCGGTTCAAAATTCTTCCGGGTGATGGACTTGTCGTGGAAGAGCTTCGTTTTCTCCTTATAAATCCTTGCGTTTTCTTAGGATTCGTTTCTCAATTCTTCTAGCTCTTGGAGTTGAAGTTTCCTATGCCTTCCAGCCTCGTCAATGTCGAAGTTGCATTTCTTGACCGCCCAAAATGCTCGGTGCTCTAACTCGACGGGAAGATGACAAGGTTTTCCGAAAACTAATCTGAAGGGCGACATTCCAATCGGGGTCTTATAAGCGGTCCGATATGCCCATAAGGCATCGTCAAGTCTCAAACTCCAATCCTTCTTTGTCGGATTCACTGTTTTCTCTAGAATAGACTTCACTTCACGATTCGAGACCTCCGCTTGACCATTCGTTTGAGGGTGATAGGCAGTGGAGACACGATGAGTCACGTGATACTTCTTCAATAGAGCCTCCATCATTTTGTTGCAAAAGTGCGTCCCTCTATCACTAATCAAAGCCCTAGGCACACCAAATCTCGCAAAAACATTAGACTTTAAAAACTCGATAACCGTTTTGGCATCGTCCGATCTTGTGGCTTTGGCTTCAACCCATTTAGAAACATAGTCAACCGCGAGTAAAATATAAACGTTGCCAAATGATACGGGAAATGGGCCCATAAAATCAATCCCCCATACGTCGAAAATTTCACAAACAAGGATTGGATTTTGGGGCATTTGGTTCTTTTGCGAAATGTTTCCCGTCCTTTGGCACCGCTCACAACTTTTGCAAAACATATAACTATCGCGTGACATGGTTGGCCAAAATAATCCACATTCAAGGACTTTTCTCAAAGTCCGGCTAGGTCCGAAGTGTCCCCCACAAGCAAATTCATGACAAAATTGCAAAATGGATTGGTGCTCTTGTTGGGGCACACATCGCCTAATGATTTGATCGGGACAATGTTTCCACAAATAAGGTTCATCCCACACATAGTATTTTGCATCACTTTTCAACTTGTCTTTTTGAGAACGCGTGAATGTGTCGGGATACCTTTTTGTGACCAAAAAGTTAACGATATCGGCATACCAAGGAATAGATTGGGTAAGGGAAAAGAGATGCTCATCCGGAAACTCGTCCCGCAATGGGAGAGGAGTTTCATTTGAAGTGATCCGACTTAGATGATGGCAACGAGGTTCTCGCATCCGCTCTTATCCCGGATTTCCAAGTCAAATTCTTGTAACAGTAGGATCCACCGGATGAGTCTCGGCTTTGCATCCTTCTTCATCATCAAGTACTTAAGAGCTGTGTGATCCGAATACACTATGACCTTGGTACCAAGTAGGTATTGTCTAAATTTCTCCAAGGCGAACACTATGGCCAATAGCTCCTTCTCCGTGGTAGAGTAGTTGCTTTGGGCATTGTCTAGTGTCCTTGATGCATAACAAATCACATGGGAGGCCCTCCCATTCTTTTGACCCAAAACGACGCCAATTGCATAGTTACTTGCATCACACATGATCTCAAAAGGGAGATCCCAATTTGGTGCTTGCATGATGGGAGCGGACGTAAGCAACTCTTTGAGCTTGTCAAAAGCTTCTTTGCACGCCTCATTGAACTCGAAATCGACCTCCTTTTGCAAGAGTTGGCACATTGGTCTTATTATCTTTGAAAAATCCTTGATGAACCTTCGGTAGAAACCTGCATGGCCCAGAAAAGAACGAACTTCCCGAACACAAGTCGGGTAAGGTAAGCTTTGAATAACATCAATTTTGGCCTTATCTACCTCAATTCCTTTTTTAGACACAATGTGACCCAAAATGAGACCTTGACTCACCATGAAATGACATTTCTCAAAATTCAAAACTAAGTTTGTTTCAATGCATCTTTTTAAAATTTTTGTGAGATTAGTCAAACATTCTTGAAAAGAGTTGCCATGTACCGTGAAATCATCCATAAAAACCTCAATTATGTTTTCAACATAATCCGAAAAGATACTAACCATACAACGTTGGAAAGTGGCCGGGGCGTTACACAATCCAAATGGCATTCTCCGGTATGCAAAAGTACCAAATGGGCATGTAAATGTTGTCTTTTCTTGGTCCTCCGGTGCCACCAGGATTTGGTGAAAACCAGAGTACCCGTCTAGACAACAATAATGGGATTTCCCGGCCAACCTTTCTAACATTTGGTCAATGAAAGGCAATGGGAAATGATCTTTTCGTGTGCTCGCATTGAGTTTGCGGTAGTCAATACATACTCTCCACCCGTTTTGCACACGGGTGGGGACCATCATACCTTTGTTGTTCTCCACCACCGTGATTCCCGTCTTCTTTGGAACGACTTGCACCGGACTCACCCACTTGCTATCCGAGATTGGATAGATCATCCCCGCATCAAGAAGCTTTAATATCTCTTTCTTCACGACTTCCATCATTGGTGGATTTAGCCTTCTTTGCGCGTCTCTACTTGGCTTGCATTCATCCTCCATTAAGATCTTGTGCATACAAGTGGAGGGGCTCAAACCCTTGATATCTGCAATCGTCCAACCCATGGCTTCTTTATGCTCCTTCAACACCTTGAGGAGTTGCTCTTCTTCAAATTCGGTTAAATGAGTTGAGATGATAACCGGAAGGGTTTCATTCTTTCCCAAGTAGGCATACTTCAAGTGTTGAGGTAAGACCTTTAATTCCAATTCGGGTGGTTGAACAAGGGATGGAGACAATTTTGTACGAGTTTGGGACAATTCAATTTGCTTGACATCTAATCTTGTGGATTTTTTCATTTCCATTTTATTTACCAACTTCTCAACTTCCGGATCCAAAGAATAAAACTTTAATTGCTCGGCTAGCTTCCCACAATCGAATCCTTTGCTTAAGATCATCTCCAACATATCACTGTTAGATAACTCAAACAATTCTTGAGTAATTGGCTCAACAACATCAACAAAGTACAAAGATGAAACATCACTAGGATATCTCATGGCATCATAAATATTAAAACTTATTGTTTCACCATCAAACTCCATTGTCAAGCTTCCCGCATACACATCGATTTTTGTCCTAGCCGTCTTCAAAAACGGTCTCCCAAGCAAGATTAGAGCCGATTTGGAGGACACTTGCTCATCTAGATCAATCACATAGAAATCCGCCGGGAAGACTAATTGGTTCACTTGCACTAGGACATCTTCTAAAACACCTCTAGGAAAGACACTTGATTTATCCGCAAGAGAGATTATGACACCGGTTTCACTTAAGGGTCCGACATTTAATGATTCATACACTGAATAGGGCATGACATTGATAGAAGCACCAAGATCAAGCATAGCACTACTAAAAGTGACATCTCCAATCTTGCAAGGAACCGTGAACATTCCGGGATCTTTGCATTTGGGTGGAAGTTTCCTTTGTAAAACCGTGGATGCGTTTTCGTTCATCAAAATTTTCTCATTTCCCTTCAACTTCCTCTTGTTGGTACAAAGTTCTTTCAAGAACTTTGCATATCTCGGGATTTGCTTGATTGCATCAAGTAGAGGGATGTTTACTTCCACCTTTCGGAAGGTGTCCAAAATCTCTTTCTCCTCCATATTCTTCTTTGAAGTTGCAAGTCGAGAGGGGAACGGTGGTTGAGTGGCTATTGGTGTTACTAGAGGGATGGACTTCTTTGGAACTCCGGCTTGTGCATCGTTCTTGACTGTAGGTTCTTCAATGGGAATGATCTCTATTTCTTCCTCTTCTTCCCTTGGCTTCTTCTTTGAACTACTTTCTCCGGCTTGCTTGCCACTTCTCAAGGTCACCACATTGACATTTGGGTTCTTTTCGGTTTGAAAAGGGAGTTTACCACGAGATTCCAACTTGCTTATAGATGTAACTATATCTCCCATTTGTGCTTCAAGGTTGGAGATACTAGTCCTTGTCTCTTTTTAGAATTGTTGGGTGCTAGTGGCTAGAGATTTGACAATGTCTTCAAGAGACATTTCGGAGCTACTTGGTTGAGATTGAGGAGATTGTTGATGATGATGTGGAGGGTGCGGTTTGGATTGATAGTGTGGTTGTTGATGTTGGTATTGAGGTTGTGGTGGTAGATAGGACGGTCTAACCAATGCATTGTGAGGCAATGGTCTTGGGTTGTAGCTTCCGTTGGGATTTGGTTTCCAACTTGAATTATATGCATTTTGGTACCCGGATGGTTTGTTGTGGTAGTTTTGGAATTCTCCCGTGGCATTCACATGCTTCGCATCTTCTTGAAGGATGGGACACATATCCGTAGGATGTCCCATGGTTGCACATATTCCACAAACCATCACTTGTGGAGTTTGTCCCATGGCTAGCTTTTGGACGACGGATGTTAGATCTTTTATTTGAGACTCAAGATTCGATGTTCCCACTTCATTAACTTTGTGTTGTGTGTCTCTCTTCATGTCTTGGCGAGGGCCAAAATGTTGTGAATTTGCGGCTATGGTGTTGAAAAGTTGTCTTGTTTGTTGTGGGGTTTTACTAAAGACATCTTCACCACTTGAGGCATCAACTAGTCTTCTCTCCATTGGCAACAATCCCTCATAGAAGTGTTGAATGAGGAGTTGTTCCGGAATTTGGTGTTGTGGGCAACTATAGCACAAGTTGTTGAACCTCTCCCAATAATCATGGAAAGTCTCATTTTGACCTTGGCGGATTCCACAAATCTCATTTCGAAGACTTGAGACTCTTGAGGCGGGATAAAACTTGTCAAGGAAGGCTCTTGCCATGTCGGTCCATGAGTTGATCGACCCCGGTGGAAGATAGAATAACCAATCTTTTTCTCTATCGGCCAATGAAAAGGGGAATGCCCTTAGCTTGATTTGGTCATCGGTTGACCCTTGTGGCTTCATGCTAGTGCAAATAATGTGGAACATCTTCAAATGCTTATGAGGGTCTTCATTCTCCAATCCATGGAAAGTCGGTAGGTGATGGACTAAACTTGACTTCAACTCCGAGCCTCCTTCCAAAACCAGGTAATTGATACCGGTTGGAGTTTGTGTAACATCGGTCTCCATCATGTGCCTCAAAGTTCTTTCGGGAACTTCTCCTCCGTCCTCCATTTCAATTGGTTCAATAATGGGTGGATTTTGTTGTAGGGGTGGTGTTTCGGGAATTTCTTGGCGAAGGTCGGGACTAAAATCGGGCTCTATGTCACTTAGTGAAGCGGTTTCGACCTCCGGATCCCCGTGGGGATTAGAAGTTTGACCACGTTCAATTCGCTTTTCCTTTGCCAAACGCCTTGCTTCTTTTTCGATTTCTGGATTGTAAATCAAGTCACCTGTACGCTGAGATCTGGGCATAGAGAAACAAATTGATTAAAAATAAACCAATCCCCGGCAACGGCGCCAAAAATTTGGTGGTTGTCGACGCCAACACAAATAATAACCCTAAATGTTACACACTAAAATAGTGTATAGTAGTAAAGGGATCGAATCCACGGAGATTGGTTCAATTTCTAACTCTATGAAAAATCTCTTTGTAAAAATACTTGTAAAATAACGATAAAAATAAAATGGGGGATTTTGGTGTTTTGAAATACTTGAAGCTAACTAGAATTAACTATGATTTAAATAGACAATTGCAACAAAAATAAGAATTTGATGTAAAATCAATAAGGGAAAGATGGTTGACTTAAAGTTTTCTCACTTTGACTTTTGATGAACATATCATTAGAATTCAATGGTGCAATACTTGTTTTAAATCCTCAATTTGGCTATAGTAATCCAAGGAGCTTGAGATTACCTAGACTTTTCTTAATTGTTGAAATGGCTAGAGAAGCTCATAACAATTTCCTTAGTCAAAGTCACTAATTCCAAATAGCATGTAATTAGTGAAAGTCAACTAGCATTAAGAACCAAAAAGTCACCAAATCCAAGAGGGGTCAAATGCTTTCACCACCATGTTGGAGGAAATGTTTTTATGATTATGTGAAGCAAAAACAACACAAAAATCATTTGTTGCTTGCTAATTTGAGGATCCTTTACTTAATCAAGAAATTAGCCAACTAATCACCACAAACACATTTAAACTCATGAACTAAAACATACAAGTAATGATAAGATGTTAAAACACAAAACATTCCCATAAAGATTCAAGAACATGTTCATGGATTCTTCAACATTCAACAAAAGTTCAAAGGATTAACCAAAAATCAACCAAGATTAGCTTAGCCAAGCATGGCTAAACACAAAGAAACAAAGTTAGAGAAATTTGTACCAAACATTAAGCAAGAATCAAGAGGTAAAAATATGATGTTCTTCAAGGGTTCTTGGCCTTCAAAAGTCTCCAAAACTCCAGAGAGAATCTTCAATCGGATGTCCAAGAGTGTGCAAAAGATGGGCACCAACCTTCCTCAAATAGCTCAAAAGAAGAATTTCCGAAACTACCCCTGCAGGGCCTTGTGCGACCCGCGTGCTGCTACGCGGGTGGTGCCTGACATGGGCTTCTTTGAGATTTTGGGCCTCTAAAGCATATCCCACTAGCCCAGATCGAATCCAATCACCTCCTAGCCCATTTTCTTCAAGTTTTTCTTCATTTAAAGCCCAATTTGACCTCTCCAAATCCTCCAAAGCTCGTGAACTCGCCCGATTAATAATTTTCATACGCTTGAATGTTCCCCCGCATATTGCAAATTTAAAGCTTATTTCTCTCCAAGTCTTCAAATAATCATCAAGATCACTTCATGCATCATCTCCACTACCCATCAAGCCCAACGTCATTTTTGTCTACCAAATCTCATCGCCTCCTATACGTCCCGAACACTCCCGCTCCGCTAGACCCGAAAACCTGCAATTATGCTCACAAGATTCGAGAGTACCCGAAATAGTCATAAAATAATAAAAAGGAAAATATGCATGGAAATTATCTAAGTTATGAATGAAATATACTAAAATAAACTATAAAAAGAAGTAAATAAAATGAAGCTATCACTAAAGAATGGGGAGCAAAGTTGCCAAAAAAAGATCCAAATTTACTATTGTTAACTGTGAAACCCAACAATAATATACAGGCACCAATTCTACTAAAAAAATAGCAAGTTCACTATTCCTAATATTCATTTTTTTAATATATATATATATATATATATATATATATACATATATATATATATATATATATATATATATATATATATATAGATAGATAGAGAGAGAGAGGGTTAGATTTATGTGAGACGGCCTAATTTTGTGAAACCGTGAGACGCATTTTTTTTTTTTTTAATTAATTCAAGTTCCGAAAATAATATTTAAAAAAAGAATTTGTTTGATTTTTCCATTTATTTTGCATTTTAAAATTATTTTTAGAATATGTACAGTGTAATATTCTATTTAGAATATTTCACGTATTTTTCAAAAAAATATGATTTTTTTTATTTTTTTTTAGTTAATTCAAGTTCCGAAAATAATATTTTAAAAAAGAATTTTTAGATTTTTCCATTTATTTTGTATTTTAAAATTATTTTTTAGAATATGTTGTAATATTCTATTTAGAATATTTCACGTATTAAAAAAAAAAAAAAAAAAAAAAAAAAAAAAAAAAAAAAAAAACAGGATTTTTTTTTAGTTAATTCAAGTTCCAAAAATAATATTTAAAAAATGAACTTTTGGATTTTTCCATTTATTTTGTATTTTAAAATTATTTTTAGATTTAGTTTTACGGTCTCACAAAATTAGTATGGTTTCAAATGAACCTGAACCTATATATATATATATATATATATATATATATATATATATATATATATATATATATATATATATTCCGTGCATTTATTTGAAATATATAAAATATAAATTAATACTTTATAGTTATATAAAATGTTAAAATATATAGTCATTATCAGCATAATATTTAATAAATGAAATTTTATTATATATTAAATAAAAGAAATTAGTAATGATAAAACAAATATTTAAAGTTTAAATATAATTAAGAAAGTAATGATATATTATTGAATAAGAAGAATTAAAATTGTCCTATTACTAAGCATTGAGCAGTATTAATTGATCGTTCATATAACTTAATCAAATTTACTAATAATACTACATTGCAGCAAATAAAGTTTAAAATTTTTTAAATAACCTGATGTAAAATTGTCCTATTACTACTTATGTATACCACCAAGTCATGAGACGCTGGCAAATGACTTCCCATTCCTATGTTTCTAGATGTCGTTGCACCGACGTTAATTCTTCTCAAATCACGTCTCCTATATACTACACCTTCCATGATCCAGCACTTATTCATCTTCATCACTTCTTTCTAACTATTTTTATAACTGAACCTTCTTTCTGGAGCTTAAGATGAATCCTGCAACAATAGAGATCAAAGTCGATAACACATTCAATGACATTAATGACGAAAACGACGACGCCTTCTCCCTCCGTGACCTTCAAATGTACGACAACACCAACGCCAGTTCCACCCACAGCAGCCCTAGAACTTCATCTGGCCAAGAACTATTCGAGTTCTTCCACACTCTGTCGAATCCGCCTGAAACTGTAGACATTGTGTTCTGTGGTAAAGTTATTCCTGGTTTGGTTGGTAATGGTAAAGGCAACGATGATCACTTTACACTTGTTAGATCGCCATCGTCGAGGTTGCCTGACCCGCCTGTAGTCAATCACGCGATCCCGATGCGATCCGCGTCGTTCTCGACGTCGGTGAAGAAAATGAACATCACTTCGCTGACGTCGATGTCTTCGAAGTCCAGGCGGAGGATGTTTATGTTTGGGCCGGTGAAGTTTTTGCCGGAGATGGAGATGAGCGCGATACGGGAGAGACAGCGACGTCGTGCTCCGTCGCAAATGTTCCCGGTGGCGGAAGGTGGTGGTAAGGAGACGACGGTTAAAGTGATTGCCGGGCGGCATAAGAATATTCAGAGGGATGCAGTAAAGAGATTGACGTGCAGGGCCCGCCTGAATACGGTGTTTGAAAGGTCGCTTGCTTGTCTTCGGCTTTGAATCGGCAATTCTTTTCGAATTCACTTTGACTTTTGAATTTCCACTCATTAACTAATTTATTTATTTGATAGTTTATACTTTATACCTTTATACCTTTATATTATGTTAAGATATATAAATTATAAATAATTATTATATAGATTTCACGAGATGGATAATAAAGAAATTTTGTGTATGTATAATAAGAAAAATATAATTTATAATAAATGAAATTTAATTATATATAAGAATGTATTTTTTTTATTTGTACAAACAAAAATGTATAAAAAAAACTAAATTTTATACATTGTTACAACTTTATATTCATGAAAAGAAATATGTAAAGGAAAAAAAAAAACTAAATTACAAATTTATGAAAAAAAATCTTAAAAAACATGCAAACAAAAACAAATATGTAAAAAAAATCTTTAAAAATAGTTTTATAAACAATAATGCAATAAAAATGATTTTGTAAAAAAAAAAGTTGTAAAAAATTAATTTTATAAGCAAAAACCTAAGTTTAAAAATATTTAAAAACACAATTGTAAAAGATATTGTGTAAACATTATAAAACATTTTGCCAAAATTTTTAATAAAATTTGAAAATTCAATTAAGTTTGTAATAAATAAATAAAATTTATAAAAAAAATAATTAAAAGAGAGTATACTTGGTTTAGAAGCTTGGATGTGTTCGATATGATGTTGGGTAGGCGGGCTTGGGTTTGGATATAAAATAGATAGGTTTATGACCCATGCGTAAGGTTAGACGGAGTGGGTGCGGGAAAGGAGTGAGGGAAGCTTCCTTCACTCCTGCACACCACCCCATGGGTGAGGGAAAGAACCGCGGGAAAAAAAGTGGGGGGAGGGGGTGCCGCACTCTCTCTCCTCACGCTATTGGCCAGTTTTTTTTTTCTTTTTTCTTTTTATCTTTTTTAATATTTATAAAATTATATATCTACTATAAAAATATAAAAGTATATTAAAATTAATGATTTTTAATTCCCTACAAAATGAGTATAATATATGTATGAAATATATTAAAAAAAAGTGAGGAAAAGGTTTCCCACCCATTCATTAGCTTTTAGGTGAATGAAAAAGAGGTATGGTCCACCAAAAGTGAGGAAAGTTTTCCTCCCACACCCTCCGGTCTAAAACATTTAAAAAAAGCATAAGTGTAAGGTGTTTGTATTCGAACAATAGATGTCACTACCACTATCCAACATGGTTTTGTTTAAAACTTACACAATAAATATAAAGTAAAAAAGATAGTAAATGTCCACGTATTGATAACTGGTAGTATCATATACGGCATGTCATGTAGAAAGTTTTGAAGCTTCTAGTTTTTAGCGAATGATAAAACGTTTCATTTTGAATAGAAAGTCTTATTTGGTACAACAAGTGTAGTATTTAATTTAAACAAAATACTCCAAATTCAAATATTATCCCATTTAGCGTTTAACAAAACGCTACCAGCTAGTTTTACTGAACACGCTTAGAATATCGATAATCAGTATGCTAGTTTTTCTTTTTTTTCTTTTTTTGAAATGACAAGTTTATTAACTTCATCCGAAAAGGATCTAGACAAAAATTAAATAATAATAATAATAATAATAATAATAATAAAATGTCAAAACAACCAAAAACTTACACGCACTTAAGTGAATTACATGTCCAATCCCCCATGTACAATTTGTAATGTTATCCATGTATTTCACCCGGCTAAAAATTTGTCACGGTTTTCAAAGACAACTGGTTTATTTATGATCAAAAGTTCAAATTTTCATATGTAGATATTTAAAGCGTACATAGGGTCTTTGAAGGTTTTCTTTATGAAATTTAAAGGACCATACGAGATTGGAAAATGATATTGAGTTACTGGAAGGAGGTTTTCTTTATAGTGTGACTACCATTATTAGGGGTGAGCAAAACCGCACCACAACTAAAATTAACCACAAAAACCGCATGAACCGCAATCGATAAACCGCGTCATAATAAAAACCAATTGTGGGGTTTTCTGTTTTTCGAAAAGCACAAATTTGTGGTGCGGTGCGGTTATTTGTTTTCAAAAACCACAAAAAAACCGCACTGCACCGCATAATCGCATATAATATATACAATTTTTTATTAATTATTAATATATTAAATATTAAAAATAAGACAAGTTTTATGGATGGAAGAATGATAAATTTCTAAAAGACAAAATTGTTGATTTTTTGTTATGTTTAACTTTAAAAAATTATGAAATTTCACAATTTTAAGATATTTATTGTTAATTATTAGTGATTTCACGTTTTTAAGATATTAGTTGTTTATGATTTAAGTTAATTGTTTTATACCTTATTCTTTTTTTAATATTACAAATAATATGTTTGAACTCTTAAAACCGTTTAAATTCTAAACCGTGGTTAAAAACCACACAAAATAACCGCACAAAATCCATGCGGTTAATAACCGAAATAAAATAAATAAATAACCCTACACCTCAAAAATAATCGTCTAACCGCACCGCAAAAATAACTGCACCAATTTGAAAATGGATTAACTGTATTTGCGGTTAGTAGTGAAGTTTTGATCAATAACCGCACCGCTCACCATTTTATAGAAAAAAAAAAAAAAAAAAAAAAAAAAAAAAAAAAAAAAAAACTCTAACCATGGAAACGATGATTGCAATCAAATCTAAAGTTATTTGACACCTTTTCCTTTTCGAGATTGGAGTTCATTTTGTCCGTGTTTGTGAATTTTAAGTTAGAAATATTATAAAAAAAAAATTAATACACTAGAATACATTTTATTTTCAATGTTTAAGTTTATTTTGTTCAGTGTTTATAAAACTTTAGTTATATAAAATTGCAAATCAAAATGAATAGACCAAAAAAGAAAAAACCCTTTCTTAGGTAACTTTTTTGTGACATTGTTTTTTTCAAATGTTTTTGTTGAATGTAGGAATGTTCACTTATACGTTTACAAAACGATCATTAATTTATTATACACCAACAATATTCAGAATGGGTTCGAGAGATGAAATGTTGATAATCGAATCTCAACCCGATAATGTGAAGATTGCTCCGACATTGAATGGTCTCTTGTATATGAAAGATCTAATCCATAATCCATAATATAGAATAAACACAGATACATAACGTAATAAAACAACATATAATAACGATAAAACTTAAAATAGGGGGAAAAATAACCATGTGTATATGTATATATTATACTGACAACAAAAAACAATGAAAATTAACAATAAAAGAAGTGAAGATATAACAATAAAAGTTAAAAGTAAGAGAATTAAAATTTATAAGTGATAGTGGAAAAATATTAGCATGCAGTTGAAGCAGAAATCTCTAGAACTCCAAATTGCAGATTTAAAGCTTCAGCAACATGAAGAAAAGTTGGTGAAAGAACAGTCTCAGATGAAGATGTATGCAGAACAAGTGTCGCAATTGCTGGCCACTGAAAAGAATTTACGGTTACAGTTAACTGCTGATGGTGAAAAATTCCAGCAATTCCAGGTTAACCTTTTCTTTTTTTAGTTTTACAAGCATGTGCGGATGCACTTTTAACAAGCTAAGCTTGTTTTCTTTTTTGGTTGCTTCACATAATCGAATCGAGCCCATGAAAGATTTTTCGGTTAGTAATGAAAGAATCTGAAAATATTGGTTCCAAAGTGAATGAGTGGTAATGTTTTGTTTTGTATCACCTCACTTGCTTCTTTCGAAATTACATGTCTTTCCCTTTTAACAATACACAATCATTAAAATATATATTGCCCATGTCAATATGACTATAATTATAGTTTGTAGGCATGAGGTGTTTTTTTTTTGACTAAAACAAGCTAGCTTCTGCTTCTGCAAATGGCAGAACCAAACATTAACAGTTGTTTAAAAAGTGACTACATAAAATATCAATTCATTTTTTTTCCACTTTTTTAAGTTATGAAGTTAGTTTTCGTGGAGTGAATAGCAATTTGTAGTGGTTATTTTGATTAAAAGTGTACATAGGGTTTAATTATATCTTCGATCTGTAAATAAGTATTTATATAAAATATAATACCTTATCCACGAGAACGCTACCGACGCACCACCAATAACGCATCTGCCACGAAAATAAAAACAAGAAACCTAGCAATCGAAAAATCGTAATACAAAATACAAGAAACTAGTGTTTAATTTGTGAATGAAAACGCTGCAGGGAGGGAAAGTGAATGAAAACTTTTACCTGAATTTTTTCTGTGCGTATAGAAAATGTCGAGAGAGAAGAGAAAATAAAACACAAAGATTAGAATGACGGAGAGGTTACGCTATCGGATCTGAATGACATCCTATTCAATACGATTACTTCCTCTTTTCGCGTCCGGTTTCAGAGATAACAAGAGAAGTGGATTTTTCCTTAACGGTGCTCATTAGCTTAGGAGTGGTCAGCCTCGCTGTACATTGCCCTGGCGCGCGCTAGGAGCTCGCCGGCGATGGAGAAGAGAAAGAAAGAGTATTGCTGTTTTGTGTTTTTTTTTTTTTTCAAAAGAAAAAAATCTAAGAAAATAATATACTATCATTCTCTACATTTTTTTAATTATGTAATCCACCCTTTAAGTCATCCGGTTCTTAGACCTTAGTCATACATTCTTGAGTAACTTATAAATATGGTGCCTATTGTATATCTTTTTTCCAATTTTGTCCACATTTTTACTTTTGTATCAAAGTCATCCATATTGTTTGTTTTTTTTATACAAGGCAAAAAAGAATATGACATTCTAATTTTTAACGTATGTCTATTGTTAATTTGGAAACTGGGAACAGTAACGGCCGACTAAATACAAAAGTTGTTGGACTCATTCATCTGGCAAGGCCATTGTTAATTTGGAAAGCTAGAAACCACGTGAGGTTCAACAACAAAATGTGTAGGCATGCAATACATGGGTACTAATGTTTTTATTGATTAAAAATAGGGTGAAGCTTAGAGGTTAATTGAAACGTTTGGATTATCTTTTCTTTTTGGCTTGTAATGTTAAAAATGGTATTGTTTGTGAGGGTGGGTCTGTTTGCTACTATATTAATGTCGTTCAGAAAAAAAAAAAAAGATATGTGAATTTTAGATGATTCCGTCCCTTACAATTGGTATCGTGAAATTATCAAAGAGCCCAGTTGATTAAAAGGGAGATGATGGAGATGGAACTCCTTTTTCAAGAAACTAGTAGGTTTGAGAAGTTAAAAGTTATGTTATAATTAAGTTAAATAATTAATACATACGAAATTGCAACTTTGCAAGTAGCCCCTCCGTCTTTCTCACACCAACTAACAAAGTTGGAATCTCACCTAAACTTTTAAATAGATAAAATAATAAAACTCAATCTTAATTTCTAAAGTCAAACCCTATCTTCTTCACAAAAGATGTTGACTGTTGACACCCACCCACGTGGACGATGTCATCAATCATCATTGTTTACCAATAAAGTAACATTCAAACCCTCCAGTTTCTCCAAAACTTGACAATCAAACCAACTTGAAAATCCATTATCCATTACTTTTCAAGACTTTAAACATATCATCATCCACAACACAAATACAAACTCCTGTGAAAAAGAACACTACTATAATATAACCTCTTTTTCCTTACCTACAAACAACATTGACATTGACATTGACATTGACAGACAGAATTATTTTGTGTATCTTGATTAATAAATACAACAAACTACAAACCTCTTCCTCTCCCCAAAATGAAAACAACCTAAAAAAAGACCAAAAAAGACGGCTTCTCCTATATCAGCCATCCAATCATCCTAACTCCTATCACTGCTTGCTCAATTCCTTACATATAATACAGAGGCGCGATAAAACATCATCATCATCATCATCTGCTACCTATATCACCGCTATTACTGCCATTGTTGTACTGTTCTGTTTTAGCATAATGCATTCTAATGGCTGCCACTGGATCCGAAACCAAAACCCCTTTGAAAGACTCCTGGTTTTTGTATGAATACACTTGTCTTGTTTGAAAACCAGTCTTGACTGAAGAAGATGAAGAAGAATTACCAAAGATGGAAGAAGGGTCTGGTAAAGAAGGAAACCCGGTGGTTTGTATTCTGTTCCCATCCCAAAACCCGTAACTCCTCCTCAATGGAACCTCTGATAGACCATGATCATTATTAGTATCAATATCAAACTTCAAGTTAAAAGATGATTTTCTTTTTTCACCATTCTCTTGCAAGCTACTAGTATTTGTATTTGTACTTGTTTTTGATCCAGATAAAGATAAAGAGGGCTTTATTAGAATCTGACCAAAAAGCTTCACATCACCCTCACCCTGTCTCTGTCTCTGACTCTGTTTTTGCAAACATGAATCACGTGGCAGACAGTGCTCTGGTAACAGATTTTCATCTTTTTGTACAACAACTTGGGAGGATGAGGATTCAACACAATCCATTAATGAATGTTTTGGAAGATGATGATACCCATCAGTACTTGAACATCTTTGAGAACCACCAATGCTTTTTCTAAATGAGAGTCTTGATGATGTATCAATATCATCTTGGCTAACACTCTTCCTGTGTGAACTCACACCTGGAAGAAAACCATTCTCTTGACAACCCTTTGACTTTTCTACACCATTCAACTCCATTTTCTTAGTGTTATTGTTATTCACAGGCTGCTGCTCAATGCTTAAATCCATACAGATGCTGCTGTCTCTTGAATTAAGGTCCTGTAACTGTTTTGACTCCTCATTTACTACAATCTGCTCAGATTCAGATTCAGGAACTTCTTGCTTTATATCAGATGAGTGAAGGAGGTCTTCTACTTCCATCTTTACATCTGAAGATGATTTATCGCATGAGATAACAGACCCACTATCCACCATGCATGTATCATCATGACCATGACCATGATCAACATCACCATCATCATCACCAGCTTTCCTGTGAATGGAATCCAATCCAAGACATTTCCGTGCCTTGCTGTAGAAAACTTTGCACTCATCTCTCGACCTTGTTTTCATGCATCTTGAAATCATTGAAAAATCCTTACCATAAGATCTAACTGCCTGCAAGAAACTAGACTTCTCTTCATCAGTCCAATCAGAAGAAGTAGGATTCATCTCTCCTCCACAACTCTCATCACCTGCACCAGTTTCCTGTTCATTACAAAGCATTTCTGAATGCAGTTTATGTTCACCATCCACACTGGCAACCATTTCTGAAGCAGCGCCAAGCATCTCAAGGGAAGTAGCATCTGCAGCCATTCGCCTCCCAGATGTCACCAGGTACGTATTAGTAATACAAGACATCCCTTTTGCAAATGCTGATTTCTTCTTTATCTTCTGAAAACATTCAGACTTGTGGTTCTTGTAGTAAAACTCAACACAATCACCACATGTTTTGTTTTTCAGAAAAGACGCGATTTTCTTGAAATCTTTTCCAAACAAAGCATACTTTTCCAAAAAGATTTTCTGCGCTTCTTCTGTCCAGGCACTGACAACGGATCTTTCCTTTTCAACTTCAAGAGGGTCCTCCACCAATCCATTATCTGAAACAAATCTTGTCATCGTTCGTTCGCTCCTGTCTAATATCAAACAAGGCATCTTTAATGTCTTCCTCTGAACCTTCACCCGTGAATCTGAAAGCAGCTTCTTCACATAATCAAGTGTCTCTGTGGTTGGAACCAGACTCACACTCCCACCTACAACATCAAATTTAGAGTTCAACACACACACACAATATATATATATATATAAAACACAGCAAGATTTCATTTTAAATGGTTCAGTTCGGTCACTTACCAGGAGAACCTAAACGAGAATAAATTGAAGAACAGTATTTCTGATGATCAGCATATCCCATTCGTGAGCTCGATTCAAACTTCTTCTGTGACTTGCCACCAGTTTTTTTTACAGAAAGCAACTGAAGATCTTCCTTCCATGCATGCTGTAACACCCGAAACTTACTTGTGATAACCCTTTCCTTAAACTTTAGAAAACGCTTCCTCGAAGCAATTGTAGTCTTATTCAATGATTCATCAGTGGATTTCAAAATACTGGTACATGAGTGTGTAGTTGGCAATAACATCCTATTAAGTTCATCAGAAGTTTCATTTGCCATAGCTTTGTTTGCAGCGAATAAGAGATCATATAACTTATCATCTTCTCTGCCATTATCTACATCCTCGCCATCTGAAACTGTAGAGCTACTGCGGTCCCCACAAGAAGTTACAAAGCCTAAAGCATCATCATTACCAACATCTTCAGAGCATTTAGAAACAGACTCCACAAACTCAGATGTTGTGTCTGAACTCTTGTCATCTGAATCTTCTGCTCCATTAACTTCTTCTGGAGAGCTATCAGTTTTCTCCACAGGCAAAGGTCCACCACAAGTCTTATTCTGGTAATCTGTTGGGAAAGAAGCAGCATCTGAAACCAATGACTTCAATTCATGCTCAAGAGAATCAATTTCAGTTTCTGTCATTTCAAGTGTCCTTGTCAGCTCTGCTTTCCATACATGTAACTTGTCCATTGCAGTAGATTTCACAAATTTAGACCCTGGAGAACTTGAATCATCAGCCTGCAGCAGTTTATCAAGTGCAGAGCTAAAGTTGAGCTCCAAATTCTCCAAATTTGATGATAATCCCTCTGTGTCATTCTCAGACACATGACAAGAAGCAGGATTACAGGTGCCATTATCCACTGTAACTGTCTTAGTAGATTCCTTTTCTTCTAGACCTGTCATGGCAATAGAGCGCATACAGTTTTAGATTCATCCTTACATAATATATAATAAAAAGCAATGTTTTAAAAGTCAGTAATTTAGTTGACATGGTGTGCAGACCGAGTCACAGTTCAACCACCGGGTCAACCCGGTTCTCATAATTTTCATTCATTCATTATATATATATATATATATATATATATATATATATGTGTGTGTGTGTGTACATTTATGGATAAACCAGGAATTTGATGTCTCACAAATTGAAACATAAGAAAAACACATAATCACAAGTTCTTGATTATGAGAATTGATCCTGGTTCAAGTCATTTTCATGTTTGTTAGCCTTTGATTCAAAAAATAAAAATAAAAAATTCTTGAATCTTGTTGTCGATGTAGTATTTTTATAGCATGTAGGAGATAAAGATTGTTTGTATAGTTACAGATGATGATACTGCACTAGATGGGTATAACAAGTTTCAGAAAAATAATGGAAAAAAGACGCATGTGATGAATATAAGCATTATACAAGTTACTGGTCAAGGTTTTTATACAATTGGCGAGGCTTCCAAGTTCCAAGTTCCTTTTTTGCGTATTTTTGTGGATTCTTGAATACCATTCTGAAACGCTCAGCTTAATTCTCCAAATGACTGAAATTTTTGTGACTAAATATGAATAAACAACAATGATCATGAGTTTTAAGTGGTTCAACTCGGGTTAGTGGTTCCAGGTTCACCATTCATGATTGGCCTGCTCTCTTCATTGGGTCACGATCCAAGGTTCAACAGGCTGGGTCAACCCGGGTTTTAGAACAAATCAAAGTATATGAATTACCTGGAGAGGAACTGCAAGCATACGAGTAAGGAGTAGTAGGAGATGCACATTCTGAATAACCATTGACACTGAGGCTTTTATCAGTCAAACTAGAAGGACTAGTAAGCAAAGGTTCAGAGCCACTGACACCATCAACCATACCATTTCTAGCTGCAGCCTCTTTATCAAGAAGAATATCTTCAGGGTCAACCTTCTTTTTCTCATACTTGGCAAGGCCTTCCCCCCATCCAAGGCGCTGCTTCTTGCGGGAGGTGGCCTCATCATGAGTCATTGGTGTCACACAGGGGGAAGCATCCTCAGAGGGGGATCGAAGAGGAGTGTTGTTACCCAGTTGGCTGTTCTTAGCATGTTGGTCAGCTGACTGAAGTTGATCCAGCGAGTTCACAAAGTCATTATGGGGAAGAGAGTTACCGTTGGGTGATGCAGTGGTCTCCCAAGAGTTGACTCCTTTAGGGTCTTTCAGACTCCCAAAAGCCATACAATTATTCTCTTTGGTGCCTGATTCAACTGTTGTATTGTGCCAGCCACCACCAACCCGCTTACCATGAAGACCTTTACAGGCAAATAACCAACAAAAAAACACATAAGGAAAATCACCAAACTAATTAGCGAAAGTAAAAATAATCACCCCTGTCAAGACAATAATTCTTGAAGACTATCTAGCTTCCTCCGAACACAGATATCATGCCAATAAATGCAAGATATAACAACAGATCTATGAAATTACTAGCCATACGGTTCAAATTAAATGACTATCTTCCCTTCCTCTCAGATCTGTCCCCAATTCTATATGCCTGTAGCGCGTGTGTGCGTACTTAGGAGAAGAGAAGAGCAAGGCAGTCTATAACATAAAGAAGTAGACTTGGTTCACTGAAATTAATTTCAAAGCAAGCAGATTTTGGTTTCCAAACCCCAAGTATGTCACCAGAATGGGAAAACGCTAGAAACATAACACAAAAACTAACCGGAAAATGGTCGGCGGAAATCAGAGGGTCCACCTCCAGCGCCCCATCGACAAAACGAGGAGGATCCATGGATGTTATGCTGCGAAGGAGTAGTAGGCGGCTCTCTCCATCTCGGCGGAACAATTCCTACAGGGTCCGCATACGACGGCTTCCTATCCTTCAAAAAGTCCTTCCGGTCGAATGGCAATGGCTCCGGCGGCATCAATGGTTCAATTTAATCAAAACCAGTTCCAACGATACCTTATCCACAAGAACGCTACCGACGCACCTCCAATAACGCATCCGCCACAAAATCCGTAACGACAAATCAATCGAAATAACGTCTCTTTGTTAGGGTTATTCCACAACAAACAACAAGGAGATCTTACAAACTATTCCACAGTCGAAATCGGTTAAGATTAGGGTTAGATTCTAAGAAATGAACCGCGACCGTGAGGGAAGAAGAAGAATGAGAAGTTCCCAAATTTCTGAGCGTTTGGAAAAATCTGTAGAGAGAGAAAGAGAAGAGAACGTGAAGTTGATAAGCTGAGAGACAAAATAAAAATAAAAATAAGAGTTGTTAAAATGACGGGTAGGTTACCCTCTCTTATGTATCTCAACGGCACCCCTTTAAACCCGAATTTATTCCTGTTTTCACGTCCGGTTTGAAAATAAAAAAATAAAAAATATAAATTAAATAATAATTCCTGTCTTTTTTTGCTTTTGCTCTTTCCCTCCGCTTTCTCTTATTCATTGCCCTAATTGCGGGGATGCCTGCGAATTTTCAAAAATACCCTTGGCTTTGGGGCAAATGGCATTTTAGTTTTTGCTTTCTTCTTATATTTTTCATTTTGTTTTTTACGGTAATATCTAATAAATGGTAAAATGTCAAGGAAATTTTTTTAAGTGTACTAATATTTCTATTTTTTTTTTTTTTTTGAACGGCTAAAGTGGTTTTTTTACTTTTATGTTCAATATATTTAACTCATTTTGTTTATTATTTTACCTCTATTGGAATTGGGTTCGAGAAAGGTTCAACACTTGGTATTTACATCTTTGCTTTGATTATGGACTAAGTATCCCCAATGGCGGATCATGGAGACCATACAAGATATCCTCGGTGTACTATAAGAGCGTCCAAGGTAGGGGTGAGCATCTGGACCGTTGAATCGGACTGGACCGTGTTTATTTGGATCCTCGGGCCGGTTCTCGGTTCTAGGAATTCATCAAAACCGGTTCGGTTTTACCAGGTTTAGAACCGGTTGGATCCGATCTAAAAAAATTTCTAATCTGTAAATTTTTTTAAACAACCATAACTCATTTGTTTTAAATCGGATTGACACGCGATTTTTTCCAATATTTAATTTACAGTTTGTAGATGAATTTTGACTATAATTTTGTTGATTTTTGGTATTATATTCAATGAGTTACAGTCTTTCAAAGTTGAATTATCAAAACTGAAAATTTTTAGCTTTTTAGCAAGAGTTTTAAAATTTTGTAATTTGTGAATTTTTTTAAACAACAATAACTCATTCGTTTTAAGTCGGATTTACCTGCAGTTTTTTCCAACGTTTAATTTACAGTTTATAAATGAATTTTGACTATAATTTTGTTGATTTTGGTATTATATTCATTAAGCTACAGTCTTTCAAAGTTTAGTTATCAAAGCTGAAAAATTCAGCTTTTCAGCATATTTTTAAAATTTTGTAATCTGTAAATTTTTTTAAACAACCATAACTCATTCGTTTTAAATCGGATTTACTTGCGGTTTTTTCCAACATTTAGTTTACAGTTTGTAGTGAATTTTGATTATAACTTTGTTGATTTTTGTATTATATTCAGTGAGTTACAATCCTTCAAAGTTGAGCTATCAAAGCTGAAATATTTCAGTTTTTTAACTATTATTTTAGAATATAATTCTAAATTTTATGTATATTTGACAGATAAATCATATGAAAGGGATTTTTGGAAAATTATTTTTGCAAGTTATAATATTATAACATCAAGGTAGATTAGTAATACATGAAACGGAAACGTAATCATTTTTAAAAATTGTATCGTATCAAACTCATCAAGATATTCATTTTAACGAGTTCAATCAAACCTAAAAACTTATTTTAATTACTTATACTCTATTCAATTAAAGTTGTACCGGTCCAAACGGGTCCAAGAACCGGAAAGCTCGGACCTGAACCGGACCCGCACACGGATTCGAAAATGACTCATCCGGTCCGGTCCACGATCCACAATATTCTCCATATTCGGTCTAGTCCAAGAGTCGGTCCGGTCCGGTTCGGTCCAAATGTCACTCATATTCCATAGATCCCACTTGAAAGTAACCTCCATTTTACTAAAACAACCCTTGAAATTTTCATCTGTTGCTCAAATTATCCCTTTTAACATCAATTTTTGTTGAAAAAACCTCTTTTTGTAATATTTTTAACAGAAAAATCCCCCAAAAAATCTCATTTTTTTTCTATTTTCAAATTTTTGTTTATATTTTTATATAAGATGGACATCATTAATATTGTTTATGGACCCTTCATTGGGTATCCCAAAAGATACAAAGTAAGGTACCATGTTGTGTGTGTATGTGTGTGTGTTTGTATATATATATATATATATATATATATATATATATATATATATATATGTGTGTGTGTGTGTATATATATATATATGTGTGTGTGATATTGGTTTGGTTGTTGAATCTATAAATGAGTTCAATGTTATGTTGGATACATGGAAACTAAGTATAACATCCATAAAATTTTGAAAATTTTAAAACTTTTACATAAATCCAAAAACCATCATTATGTACAAATTGTTTTCAAAAATAAGTTCGACATCAGAGAAATCTCAGAAATTATGAAAACAACATATGAGGAGGTGCACGATCATTCCTTCGCCTTCTCGCGATCCTCTGAGATTACTGAAACATAGTCGGAAGCTGTAAGCCTGAAGTTTAGTGAGTTCCCCCAAAATATCAACACAATACAAAAAACCAGAATAATATCACAAACAGAATGCATTCAGAGCCTTCAGTCTGACTGGAACGCCCCACCTGCCTACAGTCTATCGGGTACGCTCATATAACCTGCAACATGACAAACACACTACCTTGGGCCTTCAACCTATCTGGAACGTTCTCCGAGCCTTCGGCCTGACTAGTACACCCCACTGGCCTTCAGTCTATCCGGGACGCCCTAGGTCTATTGGCCTTCAGCACAAAGCAGGTTCGCCTCAACCCAACCGTACATAACATGTCAACATATACATAATAATTAAACATATAACCAGTCCACAGACAAACACTAAGCATAACATCATCATATTACTAGGATACATATCTAACATATTACTACAATACTCATTCATATAATAATCAGGACAATAATCCAAAAGGGTCGGTCTTGGTGCCTTCGACCCAACAAGTAAAATGAGGAACACTCACCTCACAAGTAGTGTTAAATTGGTAAAATCCAACTCTAAAACTCAACTTCGGACTCAAATGCCTAAAACACCATGTGACCATCCCCATTAAAACCCCGAAATACCCAAAATGCCCTCAAGAGTCAAACTTGGCCAACCATGGTCAAAGTCAAAGTTAACAGTTAATGTCAACATTCCATGTTGACCCAACTCATCGAGTGCACCCACTGACTTTTCGAGTTCCCACAGTACTCAAAAGATCAGGAAACCCCTAAGTTGGCTGGAAAACTCGTCGACTTAACACATTCAGTCCTTTTTCATCAAGTCTAACGCTTTAAAATGTAGATCCGATACCCAAGAGCTGGAAAACCACGTAAAGTTGCTAACTTTACGTCAATGCATGTTATAAAGAGGCTCCAAAACTCAAGGAAGGCTTAATAAGGGACCTAAAGCAAGAAGGAGGCCTAGAACTTAATAAAGATTGAAACTTTATGTCCAACGAGGCCACAAAACATCGAGATCTGAAGTGATAACTTCATAAAATACTCAAACCATGAACAATCCAAAAAATGAGCCAAATTATGACAATAGACTTCTAAGGAAGAGATCTAAGAAATAGATAAGCAAGGTGTCAACTTTATACCTCAAACTGACTGCAACAAAAGAGTAGGTTCTGGATCTATAGCCTTCTTTTCAATCAAGCCACCTCAAACTTTAAGCTCCTTCAAAATAACACCAAGAAATCACTCTTCAAGCTCACACATACAAATATGGGTGAGGATGCACGAAACTAGGGTTTTTGGATAGAGGATACTGGTAAGGAGGCCATCTAAAAGGTATAAGGCCTTTTAAATAGGGTGAAACACCCTAAAAATTAGAATTTCATAATCAGCCACTAACTCGTCGAGTTTGCCTCTCCAACTTATCGATTTGGTCCAAAAAGATGTGCGACCCAAGGCCTTTAAACAAGTCGAGTTGAGGCCATCAACTCAACGAGTTCCAGGGGAAACTTGGCTTTTTAAAATACTAAATCTCATACATGGGAATCAGGATGTTACAACTCTCCCCCACTTGGACTAGGCTTTGTCCTCGAAGCCTACTACGGTGAACAACTCCGGGTAATGCTCCTACATCTCTGCCTCCGTCTCCCAGGTCCACTCAGAGCCCTTCTGATGTTGCCAACATACCTTTATTAAAGGTATTTCCTTGTTGTGTTATAACACCCAAAGTCTTAAAGGCCATGAAAGGAAAGAAAAGCCCTAATTTAAGGGCCGACTCGGCGAGTCCAAGGAGGGACTCGGCGAGTCCGAGCGGGATCCGGGTCTAGTGTAAGCGACCGACTCGGTGAGTCGGCCAAGGTGACTCGACGAGTCTGGTCTGTGCGTGGAAAACCCTAAATTCGGGACTTGGAGCCTATATAAATGTCTTAATCTTCTTCCTAGGGTTCCTTACTGCCTCTTTAGCCCTGGATATCAAACCCTAGCCGTCACATCTCCTAGTTGAGCCTTGGAAGGTGCTTTAAAGTTTGGAAAAGGAAGAAGGAACTTGGAGGAGCAAGAAGGAGCTATAGATCTGGGATTGTGAGTTCATCTGAGCACTTGGAGGTAATAAATTAGTTCCTGGACCCTTTTTGCACCTAGATCTATGTGTGGTTGTTGGGGCTCTTTAGCCATAATGTTATTATTTCGAGTTAGAAGTCGGATCTGGAGTTGCTACTTCAGATCCAAGTGTGTTATGGCCTGGAGAAGCATAAAGTATCATCCATTAAGTCGATTTTGAAGCCCCTTGGCCTTACACCCTAGTTTATGGCATATTTTGCCTAGATCTCCTTCTCTACACGTAAAGTTTGCAACTTTACGTGTGGAGTAGGCTTGGGAAGGGTAGATCTACAATTTGGAGTCCATGCATGACTCTAAAATCCTCTGCATGTAAGGAGATCTGAAGGGACTCGGCGAATACTTTGAGTGGACTCGGCGAGTAGCATGAAGTTGTGGAGGAACTCGACGAGTGAGATGAACAACTCGTCGAGTCGTATGAAGATTGCCTTGTACTCGGCGAGTCTGTTCTTGGACTCGGCGAGTCAGGTCGCGAAACCCCAAACCCTTCGAGTTGTAACTCAAATCAGTGAGTTAGGTGGAGACTCAGTGAGTTGGTCAGGTCTGGACTCAGAACTCGGTAGACTCGGCGAATCATGGACTGACTCGGCGAGTCGAGTCAGGATGGAAGGAATCTGAATATTATGAACTCGGCGAGTCAGTAGGGTGACTCGGCGATTAGGGTTGACCTGGAAGGTTGACTTTGACCAGGAATTTGACTTTGGACCAGGGAGGACTTGGTTGTCTTTCATGGGTCAGTTAGACTCAGTGTTGCATTGATATTGGTAGTTCGGGGAGCAAGAGGAGCAGGAGTTCCGCGTGTTGTCAGGCAGGAACTAGTGAGAGCATCAGCAAGTTCAGCCAGTGCAGGTGAGTTTCCCTTTATGTGAATGGGTCTAAGGCCACAATGTCGGCCTATGTAGTTATCAGTAGAAGACCCGGGGGTTAGCCCTAAGCACAGTATGCTAGTATTGTTTGCAGGACGAGGTCCAGTAATAGCGGGCGGGTGCCTAAGGAATTGTTTATATATGATAGTTTATACTTGTTGTCTGTGTGATACATGTATGTGCCTGGTAGGGAGGTGAGTGTGGGCGAGGTCCCGTATCTCACCAATAGCAGAGTGTGGATGGGGTTCCATATCTCACTAGTAGAAAAATAGGGGCGAGGCCCGAACTAGAACAGGAGTGAGAGTGGGCTAGGCCCGTACCTCACTACCATTAGGAGCATGGACGGGGTTCCATGACTCATCAGTAGCAGGACATGAGCGAGGCCCAGTATAGGCGAGGCCTTAGGACGGAACTAGTTGCATGTGTCAGTTATGTGTTGTGAAATGTGTATGTGTTATTATTTGTTGACGGGCGAGGCCCTGTGACAGGCGAGGCCTAAGTGAAACAGATCTGTATCCGAGCGGGGCTCGAAGCCAGGCGGGGCCTGGAGCGGCGGGGCCGTTGTAGCGGGCAAGGTCCGAGGTAGGGGGCGAGGCCCAAGATAGGGGGCGTGGCCCAGTATGTGCAGTATGTGGTTATGCATGGTATGTGGTAGGGTGGGGAACTCACTAAGCTTCGTGCTTACGGTTTTCAGTTTTGGTTTCAGGTACTTCCGGTAGCGGAGGAAAGAGCTCGGGGTGATCGCATGGCCATACCATAGATTAGACAGCCAGGGAATGTTTACTCTGATAACGAACATGTGTTTTGAAAACTTATACTCATATTATGTTTTGGAATGATGACTTTACTTTAAGTAATGATTTATTAAAGAAATTTTTGGTCTTAAATTTTGGGTCGTTACATGTGCAAAATCTTCGCCTTCATTTCCAAGATAGCTACCGGCCTCTCAACATAGTTCAGGCACTCATCAACCTAAATATCATCAATGATACCACTGCATCCTCGTCCAATACGCACTTTCGCATCTGTGAAGCGTGGAAAGTGTTATTAATTTGACTGAGCTCCTCCGAAAGATCCAATCTATAAGCCACCTTGCCAACCATGGCGATAATCCTGAATGGCCTGATATACCGGGGACCCAATTTCCCCCTCTTCCTAAAACGAATCACACCTTTCGAAGATGAGACTTTCAACAACACCATGTCACCGACTTGAAACTCTAACTCGGATCGGTGTCAGTCAGCATAACTCATTTGCTGACTCTGAGTAATATGAAATCTCTATCTAATCTACAGAATCATCTTTATAATCTTTAGAACCACCTTAGTCCGACCCATGACCATGTGACCAACCTCACCCCAAGAGACTAGGGTATAACACTTCCGCCCATACAAAAGCTCAAAGGGTGTAACATACAAGTTTTGAAATCGTGTTTTGTAATGAATAAAATTATGAAATATTATGTAAAATTGAGTGTTGAGTTCTAACAGATGGTTTTTTACTAAAAATGAAGTAAAACTATGCTTAGAATCACTCAGAAAATATTGGAAGTCTTATGAGATTCCAATTAAAAGCCAAATAGTGAAATTTAGCGAAAATATAAAACTTTAATAAGTTAAATTTTATTATTTGATGTTGTAGAGAATATCGTTAGAAACTTGTAGGCGAAAACCTCGTCAAAATCCGAGTTATAACGAAGAAGTTATGACCAAGCGAAGATCCGCGACAAAACCGGCACGACACCGAATGACGTAAAAAGTGAGTTTTTGATAAACTACTTTTTAGCCTTAGTAATCTAAATGAAAGTCTTAGTATTCGTTAAACTGAGAAATTCGATAAACAGAACGTCAAAATCTGACTTCGTATGAGGAAGTTATGATTTTTCGAAGTTTCAACTTAGCAGTAGACAGCTAAAAACTCGAATTTTAGATCGACCGATATTTTACCGATACATCCTAAAAGAGAGTCGAAGTTCTCATCATATGTAGTTCAACGGTAAAAAGTCTGACGAAAACGGATGTCGGATGAAGAAGTTATGAATTTTAACGGATTTTCCTGTCCCGGTCTGTTAAAAATAATAATATTAAAAATAAAGTCAAAATTAGCCAACGAAGTCTAAACGAAAGTTGTAGAGCATAATTTTACCTATGAGCGCATATAAAGAACGTCAAAAACGGAGCTTGTATGCGAAAGTTATGGATTTTAGAAGTTCGGGGCCCGAAAACCGAAGAAATTCGCATGAATAGTGTTCGGACACGTCACTCGCACAAAGCATCAGCGTCACCGAGACGTGGCCCAATCCGGAGACCGACGCGTGTTCCCTTCTGATTCTCCAAAGCTGAGTCCAATAAGATATTGACACACCTCGCATCGGTGGCCAATCCGATGCGAGCCACGCCTCGCAGCTTCGTCACCTTTCCGTTCGAGCCTCGCTGGAGCCCTACGCAGCTGCCGCGTGTTTCCGCTGAGTCACCTTCTCGGTCGAACCCTCGCCTGTAAATAGGAGGACCTGCGAGACCTTCCGACTAACTTTGGAAATTTGCCACTTTTAGCCCCTCTTTCCATATTTTCTTCATTTTGACTTTCCCCGAAGCCCCGATATCAATTTTAACAGCCGAAACACGTCCCGAGACCCCCGAGAAGCCCGGAAATTTTATCTTTTCAGTTTTGAAGCCCTACCTTCGCAGAGTCTGGTTTTGAATTAAGCTCCCGGTTTTCAACATAGAAAGACATATTTAACGCCGAAGTGTTGTCCAAATTACTATTTTACCCCCCGGTTAACTTAAGGTGAGTTTAATATATAGGAAAATTTGTATGTTATGTGTTATATGTGCTATGTGCTTTTCAGTATTATTATTATGAGTTATTTTCTCGGTGTTATTCGCTATGTTTATAGCAATTGTAATACCTTTGACCATGTGATCAGTGAAAGGACTTAGATTCACATTGGTACTGGTACGTAGCCTCTAGCCATGTAGAGCATGTCTCCGTAAGAGAATGACTTCTATTGTATGGGATTAGAAAATGGTTAGACAGGACTATATGCCTGAAATCTAACAAGATGTTAATCAGAAATTGCATGTCTTCTATGCCATTTGGGCCAAAGCTTTATTGATGTATATCAAGAATTGAAAAGTATATCTTTGAATAAAGTCTTTGATTGATATGAACGCTTTTCACATGATCTCACATACATCTTATTGTTCCTCTTTTCTTTGCCACATTGAAGTATATATATGGCATAACATTATATTGTATCTATTTTTGAACTCACTAAGCGTCACCGCTTACCCTATCAATGTTTAACAATTGCAGGTGATAAGTAACTAGTATGTTTACATACTATTGAAAGATGTAGAATAGTTTGTAATAGTATTTTTGTACTACTTTTTATGTTTGTATAAATTACAATATCCTGGGTAGTTATGTAATATATATAACACTTTGTAATCAAAGGTTTGTATCCAATATTTTGTAATTCCCTTTTTATCAATGTAAAATATTGCTTTTATAAATATGCAAATAGCATGTTTTGGAGTAATGATATTGTGAAGTACGAAAGTTTGGGTCTTTCAAAAATACGAAAGTTGGGGTCTTTCAAAGGGCGGAGGACTATTGTTGGAGTGGAAGTTGTTGTTGTGGGAGAACTTTGCAAGGGGTAGGTAGAAGTCACAACTCCCACCAAAAGCTACGGCACATGACATGACCTTGAATCTGGCGCTTAGCGTTGTTGAAAGTGATAGGGTTGGAGGCCAAGAAATGACCTTGAATCTGGGGTGACAACCCCCAAATGTACCTCTCAACCTTTTTCGGTTATAGGTTGAACATGGCAGGGCACAAGGCAGCAAGGTCGCTGAACCTGGCCGTGTAGACAACTAGGTCAGACCCAGTCATCTTCAGATTCCAGAGCTCCTGCTCTAGCTTTTGTATCTCGCCCCTTGGGCAGTATTCCTCCAGTAGTAGGACCTTCAATTCCTCCCAACTCATGGCATTGGCGATGGTGAGAGTCACGAACTTCACATGGATTTTCCACCAGGTGAGGGCTCGATCAGTGAGGGTGGGTGCAAGCGGCGAACTTGACTTTGCTCGCTTATTGGCAATAGCATATCTCAAAGTTCGTTTCGGTCTTTTCGAACCGTTGCATCAGTGCAATGACTCCCCCAATGCCATTAAAAGTTTTTGGATTTGCGTTGGAGAACTCTTTGTAAGTACATTCCCTTACGTGACGATGACCAATGCCATGGTTGGAATGATTCGTGTTGCTTCCTGCCCCTCCATTTTCATTGGAGTTTATTTGTGAGAGGGTGGCGGTTACTGCTGTTGTGATAGCAACCTGGACCATGGTCGGATCATAAGCTGGTGGTGGAGGTGGTGTTGGTACCGTGCCCGGTTTGGGCCTTAGGTTTGGACAAGGAGGCATCGCGCTGCCAAAAAATAAAAATGAAAGATTATAAGTTTTGGTGGTTGGGAGTTGGATGATAATGAGTTAACTATTTTTAATGGTTCAAGAATTTGGTTAGACCTACACGGGGCTTTGATTTTGATTCACAAATGGAGTTTGAATAGTAATAGATAAACTCATGAACTCGAATGAAATGCACAAAATTAACACATAAAAGAGATATGCCCTATATATATTAAACATATGGTTGTGTTACATCCGACGTTAGAAAAAAAATTGACCTTTCTAAAGGTCTCCGATTTACAAAAAGTTAAAGAAAGTAAGACTTTTAGCCGATGGTCCTATTCTATATCAAAATTTGGGAGTTAGGCGAGCACTACTTGCTGCGCGGATTGCGCTTGGAGCTTGACTCCGCATTCGATTGCTTGGCTCCCATGAGACGCCTATCAAAGGAAACTTGTTGCTCCCTTAAATCCCTAATTTCGGAGAGAGCTGCAGTCATTTTCTCCTGGAGGGAGTTGGTGTGGAGTTGAGCATTCCCTTGTAGCATGTCTAGGCGACGGATATCATGTAACGCCCGTAGATCAGGGCTAGACAATTTAGAGATGATAAGCATCAAAAATGACTTTTTGATAGAATATTATTTAGAATAAATAATATTAACTAAGTTGTAGTATATGTTACAAGGATTCCGTACATATAAAGAACGTCGGAATCCGAGTTATAACGAAGAAGTTATGACCTGTCGAAGTTTCGCGACAGAACCGGCACGACACAACACGACGTAAAAAGTGAACTTACGTTAGAGAGATATTTAGCCTTAGAAATCTAAATGAAAGTCGTAGAATATTTTAAACCGTGAGCGTGCATAAAAAGAACATCCAAATCTGACTTCGTATGAGGAAGTTATGATTTTTCGAAGTTTCTGTTGGATTAGTGTCTAAGTCCATAACTATTTTGGTATGTACTTGACCCGATGGTGCATGGTCCTTTTGGGTTGCCTTCACCAAAGCAACTTGATTGGAGAAATAAATAAAGAGAGAGAGGTTATTATGATTTATTAATATGTTATAAGAATAATATATTAAAGGAGAAATCATATTTGCTTAATTAATATTGGTCAATAATTAATTAGGAATTAATTTTGTGATCAAGTGTAATTAATTAAACTAGAGGGGCTGAATTGTAATTATGTGATAGTTACAAAATATGGTAATAGTTATCCTAAATATGGGTTGAACGAATTCAAGGAGATAAGGATCCTTGAAATCGTCCAAATGATAAAGGATAAGGGTTTTCAAGGCTTATCTTATGGTTGCTTTGTGGATAAGCAACTAGATAAGGATAATGACTGAAACCCTATCTCTACACCTATATAAAGACCCTAAGGCCTTAGAATTCGTGTACTTGTTCCCAAGGAGTCCTAAGGACGAATTCCTACCTCTCTCCTCTCTCTTTATACCTTCTCCATTTGCTCTTGGTGTTTGTAAGCCATTAGAGGAGTGACACTTCTGACTCTAAGCATTCCAAAGTCAATTCAAGGTGGAATTAGGATTGCTATTGCTACATAACAATCAAGGTAACATATTAAACCCATTCATATGTTAATATCGATTTCATATAATAGAATTAGGGTTTATAGTCTTGGATTCAAAGGATGTACAATAGAGAAACCTAGATCCAAACATTAGGGTTTGTATGAGCGCATAGGATGTCTTATGACCAAAACCCATCAGTGGTATCAGAGCCATTGGTTTGGTTTCAATTGTATGAACTTGATATATTAGGGTTTATTGTCAATAAACCCTAGGAGGCTAGGGTTTTTTAGAGATTAGGGTTTGCAAACCCTAATTTGCAAGAGTTTGAATAAGATCTTCAAATACTTTCCTTAAACCCTTAAATTTCGAAATCTAGGGTTTGTTATAATCCCTTGATTTTCAAAATTTGCCTCCTCCCCAAGATAAGATCCTAATTTTTAGGGATTTGGATTATCCCATATCTTGTAATTATCCTTTAATTGTTATATATGGTAATTCAAGATCTTGCATTATCCATCCATATTTTCGAAATATATATAGATATTTAAGGGATTAGGATAACTTAAATGTATAAATGGTAATTATCCTCATTATTTAGATAATCCCTTATGATTTAATAATTAAATTAATAGTCTAATTCAAGATAATTATTAAATCAAGAGTTTTAATATTTAAAAATTTAATTTAAATGTCATAAATTCGAAATTTTAAGATAGATTAAAACTAAATTGTTTTGAAATGTTTCAAAACTTGCTCTCAAGTTTTGGAATTTAAAAGTTGATTAAAAAGGTTTAATTAGGAGTGTTAAATTCTAAAACCCTAGTATTGTTTTGAAAAGTTCAAATCACACATTTATGGTTTTATTAATTAATTAAGGTGTATAATTAAAAGAGATTTAATAAATCCATAAAAGTTTTGCTTTGCAATTTAATTGAATTAAAGGTATAATTATTAAATTTGACTACCTAGTATTTTAAAAGTGTAAAATACACCCTATACTATATATAACATTAAAAGTCTAACATTATATATATGTATGAGTAAAAGTCAGTCTTACCGTTAGTAAGTCTTATTCACGAAGTTGGTCTATAAGGGATGTTTAAGGAAATTGCCTATAAAATGGCGATTGAATGGGTATCCACTCTTACCCACTGCACTCTTGACTAGTGGAGGGTCGTTAGCCGAACGGGTAGGATAGTACGAAACCTTCCATTATAAGTATAATGAAATACAAAGTAACTAAATGTTTTTCAAATTCCCAATCTTAGTTACTTAGGCAAAAGTGAATTGATGCAATTCCATGAAATTACACTTTGTGCCCTTGCAAAGACGTTAGTGGAGCGTGTGTGGTTTACCGGCATGCTAAATGGTTCTAAGCAAAGGTAGCAAAGGGTGACTCAATGTTTGTCATAGTTCGGTGGAGCGTGTGTGGTTTACCGGCACATCGAATAGGTGACTGTAACATGTGAGGGCACCATGTAATTTTGCATGGTTATTCACACCCGCTTTGTGATCCTCGGCATCCCAGTCACAAACAAGAGGGGCATATCGAGATTTAAACATGCCATTGAAAGTTAAATGAATCTCAAAGGATCTAGGAGTTTTCATAGATTTAAAACTTAAATTTCTTTTTCGTTTTTCATGGTGGAAATTAGTGAATCGTCATTCACTTACCTTCAAATATTCTTCAATTAGGGTTACGGCATCCCTCTCCCGAGTTGTAGAATATTTTGTTGGGTCCTAGCCTTAGTATTTCATTTGGGTGATTTACTAAGGACTCAATCTATCAACTAACTTGAATTTTTTTTCTCCCGTTCTGTAGATGTCAAAGTTCGACAACTATGGTCTTCTCAAATCCCGTGGAACAAGCATTCCACATGAAGATGATATTCCACGATTCGATCGAGGAACAAGAAATCATGTTTCACTTCCTCCTCCTCCTCCAATTATTCTCCCTAACCCACAAGATTGTAAAATTGAAAGGTTCAATATTACTCAAGCCTTGTTGGCAAGTAAACATAAAGAAGGAAAGTCGGTGTGTGCACACGTCTTAGGGATGAAGTCACACATTGATAGGTTAAGGATGATGGGATCCGTTGTCGGTGAAGAGATGGTTGTTGATTGGGTTCTTCAATCACTTCCTAACTCGTATAGTGAGTTCGTAAGAGAGTACTATATGATGAACCACGACGTAACCCTTATTGATCTCACCTATATGCTTATTGCTGCTGAATCAACAATGGTTTGGCACAATAGAAAAGCAAAGTTGATTGGTGAATCTGCCTTCAAGACCTCTATGGATATAGACAATGGCAATGAAAGACATGCAATGATCGAAAAGTTTGATCATAAGAGAAAGGCGATGTCTGAAGTAGTTCCATGTGTTGTTCCAAAAGAGTCAATTTGCTTTTATTGCCAAGAGAAGGGGTATTGGAGACGAAGTTGCCCTATTTACCTAAGAGATCTAAGAGATGGGAGAGTCAAAAGTATGACTACGCTTCAGGTAAAATCCACTATCTAACTCCGTTAAGTTCCTATTCATTGATTCTTAATACATGATGTGATAAGATTGCATTTGAATGTTTTGTAGGATCGGTGAAAATAAAGGAAGCTTGATAAGAGAGCAAGATGAATCTAATCACAAGAGATGGATCTCGATCGCAAGGACTTGAAGATTGGATTTTGAGCTTAGATAGTTATGATAGAGTTGTTAGAAACTTTCCTTTTTGAAATACATAGTTTTCAATGGATTTTGCATTGTAAGGACAAATCTTTTACGCTGCTTTTATAAATAAAATAAATTTTGACTTATTTATTTATTTGTTTACTTCCTTGCAATGAAATCGTTATGAAAATTGATGTTTGCATATTTCTACAACGAATAGATATGATTCTTAGTTATGTTATTTATGGAAATGTCGAGAATTTACCAAATAGGGAGAGTTTCTCATCGCCCAAATTTCAATTGGACAGAAATTTGGAATCATGCAACTTGGTTGCATGATGAATGAGAAATTTCATATTTGGAAATTAGACTAATTCGTTGACGAAGTGTCAAGTAAAGGACTAGGAGATCGAGTACACAAAGTTGTGTGTTGATAAAGTTCACCATAAGAGTAACAAAGATATTCGTCATGATTTACTAAAGGCTTAGTAAATATGATTACACTTACAAGATTAAGTGTAATTCTGAATTGATTAAAGGGTTTAGATCAATAGCAAAACGAATAAGAAGAATCAAGTAGGCAGGAAGATAAAAGTTTCTCCATTCTAAGAAGAAGGGAGAGTAGCTTTTATGCTTTATAATGGGTCTTAATGATTAAGAACCATATCTCAATTGATCCTCTAAGTGAGTCTTAGTACAATTGTATGTTTAAGAAGAGGAATCAAAGATTGAAGAAATGGTTAAATCAAGAAGTCTATCATACTTCGTTCCAATAACAAGTCTTAAAGTTAAGATTGTGACAATGAGTGAAAAGTATTAAAGGCTTATAACATTCATTAAATGTGGAAAGTTGTGATGTATTGGATAAGACAAAGACCAACTAGGACCAATTTATGAAGTGTTTTGATACAAGCTACACTAACTCTTGAAAATTTGTTTGTCAATAAATGTTTATTGACAAAAGAATCTTATATGTCAAGGAGTCAGTGGAAGTCTTAATGGTCTTGAAAGGTTTCAAGAACAAATCAAATAAACCTTATTGATCATCACTAGCACACGAGTTAAGGTTTACAACCTATCGTATTGACATTATTTGGTTTCTGTGATGTTTCCAATTGAGTTAATTATGCATGTGAGTTCTATGAGTTCTCATTTTGAACGCATAAAGGGCAAGGCACCTTGATCAATGAAAGGTACATTGATAGGAAAAAGGTGAGATGCTTAACTACTTGGAAGACGTGGTGGGCAGTTGTGCTACCATAAGGCAAGAAATCAAGATTAAGAAAGTTCGGTCCATATGAGTTTGAATTTGTCATAAACTTTGTTTTTAACAAATTCACATGGATAGGAACATACACACCATTAAAATCTAAGTGTCATAAGATTTCCTCCTTCATGAAAATGATTATGAGGAAATTCTTTCACTAAGAAAGATTTTAAGAAGATAGTGATTGTAAAATTGCATTCTCGAATTCGATCATGGTTACGGTATCCCTTTCCATAATTTGAATTGTGAAGTTTGGCAATTAGTCTTAATTGTTAAGACACACATATGAACTATCTAAGGCAAAGGTGTATAAGTTCAAGAAGCCTTGATAAAAGATTATCAAAACACTAAGTATTAGAAACATGGACTTAAGAAATTCAATAGGTATTGTTTTTCTGAAAGTTAAGATGTTTATGAATACATGTCGAAGCTAGTGGGAGCTTAAGTGTTATGTTTTATAGTAATCATCATGATAGTGGGAGCATAAAAGTTATGATTGTATGATTATTATGGAAAGTATTGCAAGTTGGCAATATTAATTATAGAAAAACAAGAGTTATACCTTGCAAAGTCGTAAGGGTTGTAAAGTTGTTTTGCTATAATTAAGGGAGAGAATATTATGCTTCATTTCAAATCTAAAGGATTAGGTTGTGAAACGTTAATAGATTTAGTCAAAGGTACATAGTGTGTTCTTAAAATTTCGATTATGATTACGACATTCCTCTTCACAATTCGAATTTTGAGAACATAGCAAATAAAACATTGTGCATCGTGTCCCATACGCTTCGGGTATAGGATTGATTGCAAATGCTTTAATGTTTGACCATTCTTAAATTTTCCAAATGTCTAGCGCATTTAGAGGGAAAAGGGACTAGAATCGGTTTTGACTAAAATAATTAAACAACTATCAAAGAACAATCCAAAGTTCAACGAGGATTGGTTGCTTGTGAGTAGTTGGAAGCATGGTATTGGATGGACCATATTGACATTATTATGAATAGATAAGATTCTATTAAGAATAAGTTGTCATATGGAAAATATGGAAGCATGTCCATATTGGGAAGTAAATATTGAAAATCTATGACTAGATTAGAAACTTTTATGCAAAAGGATGTTCAAAGGAATGTACTTTGAGTGAGAGACATCATATCTAAGGAATTGTCTTGTAACAATCTACGTTAGAGGACTTTGTAATATCATTGGCAATAGTCTTTGAGACTTTGGTTCAGTGACATTACAAAAGGATCGTTGCATAAAGTGTTAGAATCTAGTATATTCTATAAGTAACAAGAATTTGATATTCTTACACTTAAGAAAATGGATTTGGAGTTGTAAAATAAGAATGATTGGAAATGTGTTCAATTTGTCTATTTCACAAAAGTAAGAACCATAGGTAAACATTGTGTGCATGCTAGGAGCATGGGACAAGTGTAATAATTCAAGTAAGAAGTTGATTACCCGAAACGACAAATAATGAGTAATCGATATGGTGATAAATAAAACGTGTTTTATTTATACTCAAAGGTTGAGGCCATATGGGATTAGTATTATTCTTGTGTTTCACATTTGCATGTTTTGACTTCCAGAATAATTGAGTTTATTAAGAATAATCGAATTATTTGAACGGGCCACAATCATTCATATGTTGGAAATAGATATGAATGAAGACTGTCATGAATTGGTGTGTGGATTGTCTATAAGAGTATTAGACATAAGCAAATGTTTGTTGCAACGTTCATCAGTGCTTACGAATATGATTTGAGCATTGGATTAAACCCACGCTCACTTGGATCACTCCATGAATTGTATTACGAGTGATTGGTGATATGATAACATCTTATATTCTTGAAACCGAGATGTGTGAGTTGTATCTTGCGAGTCGGTTGCACATTGATAATATGTAAACGCACTAATAACTTGGTGTTATAAAACATATTGTTGTGTGTGATTCGGTGAGTGAGTGCAAGCAAGCATTGTATCAAAGTTTATCCGTTCCTTTTATTCAAAGAATAAAAGCGATATCTTTTGGGCCCCTCGATGGTTTAGTGATGACAAACGTAAATGCTCGGCCGGGCAAGGGCTAATTTGATTTGTTCAATTAGTCTGTTGTCATAAATCAGAAATCGAGAAGTAGTTCAAAGAGAATGATTTGAAATCATGTCTCATATGATATCTAGAATGGAGGAATATATGATCCCGTATCTAAGGACACGCGTATCTGATATGATCAGAGTTAACAGCGGCTTTGGAAAGCTACGATTGCAGATCAGGATCTGAAGTCATACGCATAATAGTTATTAGACTTATCCAAGTGGGAGACTGTTGGATTAGTGTCTAAGTCCATAACTATTTTGGTATGTACTTGACCCAATGGTGCATGGTCCTTTTGGGTTGCCTTCACCAAAGCAATTTGATTGGAGAAATAAATAAAGAGAGGTTATTATGATTTATTAATATGTTATAAGAATAATATATTAAAGGAGAAATCATATTTGCTTAATTAATATTGGTCAATAATTAATTAGGAATTAATTTTGTGATCAAGTGTAATTAATTAAACTAGAGGGGCTGAATTGTAATTATGTGATAGTTACAAAATATGGTAATGGTTATCCTAAATATGGGTTGAACGAATTCAAGGAGATAAGGATCCTTGAAATCGTCCAAATGATAAAGGATAAGGGTTTTCAAGGCTTATCTTATGGTTGCTTTGTGGATAAGCAACTAGATAAGGATAATGACTGAAACCCTATCTCTACACCTATATAAAGACCCTAAGGCCTTAGAATTCGTGTACTTGTTCACAAGGAGTCCTAAGGACGAATTCCTACCTCTCTCCTCTCTCTTTATACCTTCTCCATTTGCTCTTGGTGTTTGTAAGCCATTAGAGGAGTGACACTTGTGACTCTAAGCATTCCAAAGTCAATTCTAGGTGGAATTAGGATTGTTATTGCTACATAACAATCAAGGTAACATCTTAAACCCATTCATATGTTAATATCGATTTCATATAATAGAATTAGGGTTTATAGTCTTGGATTCAAAGCATGTACAATAGAGAAACCTAGATCCAAGCATTAGGGTTTGTATGAGCACATATGATGTCTTATGACCAAACCCATCAGTTTCGACTTAGTAGTATGCAACCCGAATACTCGATTTGAGATCGAGTGGTTTTTAGCCGAAACAATCTAAACAAAAATCAAAGATCTCGTTAATTGTAGTGAAACGATGAAAATGGTAGGCGAAAACGGACGTCGGATGAAGAAGTTATGATTTTATAACGGAGTTTTCCTGTCCCGGCCTACTAAAAATAAATAATAAAAATAAATTCAATATTAGCCGACGGAGTCTAAACAAAAGTTGTAGAGCGTAGTCTCACCTACGCGTGTATATAAAGAACGTCGAAAACGGAGATCATATGAGGAAGATATGAATTTTTGAAGTTTATTAAATATTTTCGATATTTAATTTAAATATATATTAACTTATATTATCCATGGGGGGGGGGAGTCAGCGACCCTATCATCTCATGTTACGCCCAGCGTAATTCGAACTTCCAGCCCCTATAAAAGGGTGTCGAGGGCAACCGACTTCTTTGCTCATTTCTCTTCTTTCTCTCGCGTTTTTGCATCGTTTTTCGTGCAAGAAATATCCCGAAGCCCCGGTATCATTCCCGAGCCCCGAAGCAAGTCCCGAGGCCCCGAAGATCCCGAGAAGTGCGGTTCCCGAGCCGAAGCTCTGCCCGCAAAAAGCCGATTTTGGGGAAGATCTTTCAGATCTACCGAAGAATACTACTTCTACAAGCCGTAGTGTTGTCCGATCATCTTCTGATTAAGTGAGTGTGTGATTACTTTCTTCTAACGCATAATTATTAAGTATTTAATATAAAATATGTGTTATGTGTATATTTTGTTGTTATATGCGTGAATGTATATTCATTTTCTTCTATATCATAGATACTATTTATTCTCTATGAAACACGTGTTATGTGTATGTGTCTCATCTGTTGTTTTGGAATATGTATTGAATGAGAATGCTATACAGGTTTTAAACTATGTATATATATATATATATATATATATATATATATATATATATATATATATATATATCTATTAATATGTCGGGTAGAGCATGGGTAGATAGTTGTGTGATAAACAGATGAGAGACCTCGATGTCATTGTAATTCAGTCATCTAGCAGAATTTAGATGACGACCACAGACTTTTCTAGACAGTCTAGTGGAACGCTAGCAGGCTCATAACCTGTAGGTGTTAATGAAATTGGGTGTTCATTCGTTGTATTCCATCCCCCTCATGGTTGCCTTATTTGACTTATATTGTTGAGGAACCCCCAAAGCATGTGTTGTCACCCCGATGAAATATTCTTAGACTAGGTCCCTTGTGTTAGTTGTCTTAGGGACGTAAGGTGAGAGTAACGGGAACGGGTAATTGGGTTATTATTGGTTGATGAAATTAAATTAATTATTGTGGGTTGAAAACCCTATATGCTCACCAGCTCCCAATCCTGACCCACTCAGTTTTCTTTGCATTACAGGTAATGACACAAAAGTACAAGTTAGTGGACTCAACGAGAGATTTTGGATTATAGATCAGTAGTTATAAATAACTTTTGTAAGGTTTATTTTATATTGTTTATACTTTTGGTTTGTATCGAACATGACATCCCGATGTTTTATTATTTAATGAAAATACATTCTTTTTGATAAATGTTTTGATAAATGGTTATCGTATTTTTGTTTTTGGGAACAAATTCCGCAACAATTTTCTTTAAACGGTTACTCTGATTTTAAAAATAAAGCATAAACAAATCGGTATTTTCTGGCCGTGAAATTGGGGATGTCACAGTTGGTATCAGAGCATTAGTTTAAGCGAACTAGGAATTTGTAGGAAATTTCTAGACTTAAACTTAGGATGCTAAGCGATGATTGTGAGTTGAGTGTGTCTTTTATATTTTAGGCAGTACACCTAAATTGACACGAGCACTAGGATGCTTTAGGAAAGATGCCTAAAATGCTTTTACATGCTAAATGCTATATGTTTGCCATATATGATATAGTTTGTTCGGGTCTATGGTCTGTTGTCGACTGGATCTGAAAACCTTATATGTTTAGGATTCTAAGCGTACGAATACGATATTAGAACTAGCATGTAAACGTTTCGGAGTGAAAAGGATGATTTGAACGTCTATTGAAATATATATCTAAATTCACCTAATTTGGTGTATAGATCAAAATGGAAAACACACAAAATGGATTGGCAAACGATAAACCGCAGCCTGAGCCACACTTGATTGGGAGTGCACCTGAGCCAATCACGATGGTGGGAGTATACGCAAGGGTGCGAATGATGTTGGATCATCAGATGGAGGAAACAAGGCGTTTACTTCAACAAAGTAAGAATGAACATACTGTGCCAGTACTCCAGGAACCTACTCTTGAGACAACTATCAGGGTTGCTAAGTCAGTCGATGAAGTGATCAATGGTTGTATCGCCAACCGAGTTGAAGTTGGCAAGAAGAGGAAATTTGAGGGGTCTTCAAAGTCTGACAAGAGCAACATGTTCTCGAAGTCTAGAAAAATAGGATATGAAGAAAAATGGTGCGGGAAATGCAAAAAGAAAAACTCGAGAAAAAGTGGTGAGGAGGTGACATGTTTTAAGTGTGGAAAGCATGGACATTATGCTAATTAATGTACATTCAATGAAAAGGTATGTTACGGATGTAATGAGGAAGGGCACTTCAAACAGGACTGCCCAAAGAGGGAAGAAGCTACAAAGCCAAATATTCCACTGAAACATTTTGAGAGATGCGACGAAGAGGTGACTTGCTACAAGTGTGGAAAGATAGGGCATTATGCCAACAAGTGTGTATCCAAAAAGAGGGTGTGTTATGAATGCCGAGGAGAAGGGCATTTATCTAGGGACTGCCCGAAGAAGAATGAGGGAGCAAAACCCAATGCACTGCCACAGCCAAAGGCAGAAGCATTTTAAATGATCCTTGACGAAGCATATGATAAAGCGAGGAATCAAGGATGAAGACTTCGTATCAAGGTATAGCTAGTATCAGGAAGTGTAGCCTATTAGGGGCATAGTATAGGGTGAACTTGAACTTTCGTGTAATAGTTTCAAGAATTAATATAAACCCTGGTTTTGTTATCTTATGTGTTGGATGACACCTATCGAAGGATATCTTAAGAGTGGTATCCTGCCTTTAGATTATGTCTGATAAAATAACGGAACGTTAAGAGGAGTACGATATGTTTGAAGTACACTTGCGGTTGGCAGGATGATGAAACGGTTGGTGTAATTCTTGAAGTTGTCCCATCGTCTGGAATTTCCATCACCAACCAAGTTGAAGTATAATTAATGATTGAAGATATGCATGGAAGAAGTCCTAATAGAGTCTAGGAAAATTTTTATGATTATTTGAACACATACGTATGTGTTAAGTTGCTTTGTGATTTTAGGACTTGGGGACTACGAGACAATACTTGGGACGAGTATGAGTAGGTGTGAATAGTAGTAGAGATCTATACTACTAGAAGCACAGGACTCACGCTTGGATCAGGGAAAGTCGCAAGGTTACCAAGAAACTAGTAATTGATTCCGTTTTATTCATGTATGTCATTACCATTGTTTCGGTAATGACTAGTAAGAGGGTTGTTATTATGACCCTAGCGGTCATGACAAATTGAGTCCGACAGCAATGAGTTTGTTACTTGGTTCCAAGAACCAAGTTTGATGTAGCATCTGACTTAAGTCAGAAGATTGAAATAAATGCAATCGATAGCATCACACTCATTGTTAAAGAAGTTAGTAGCTAGAAATGCTACATGCTAAAATGTGATTATATTACATTAGAATATGAAGGAAGGTATAATCCATTATGGAATTTGACTCTAAAAAGACCTGAGTCTAAGCGTTGCATCATACGATGAGAGGTCATTAGAACATGACCCATCGGTCTGTTACAATAGATAAAGGAAAGTACTTATCGTAAGAAGAAGAAGGAGTCACAATAAGGATTCATTTTGTAAACTCGAAGGTTACAATTAAAAGTACAACATAGTACGAAGAGCAGATGCAGGATTGAGCACTACCTGTTATCGAGAAGTCCAAGAGTTAGATACTCTTTCGAGGAAATATAGAACTTACGGTTATTACCTAGGATAAAGAAATAACATGTGGAATCATATTGTAAGCCCTATTTTGTTGATGATTCTGGGACGTAATCATCCTAAGGGGGAGATAATTGTAACGCCCATAGATCAGGGCTAGTCAATTTAGAGACGATAAGCATCAAAAATTACTTTTTGATAGAAGATTATTTAGAATGAATAATCTTAACTAAGTTGTATTATATGTTACAAGGATTCCGTACATATAAAGAACGCCGAAATCCGAGTTATAACGAAGAAGTTATGACCTGTCGAAGTTTCGCGACAGAACCGACACGACACATCGCGACGTAAAAAGTGAATTTACGTTAGAGATATATTTAGCCTTAGCAATCTAAATGAAAGTCATAGAATATGTTAAACCGTGAGCATGCATAAAAAGAACATCCAAATCTGACTTCGTATGAGGAAGTTATGATTTTTCGAAGTTTCGACTTAGCATAATGCAGCCCGAATACTCAATTTGAGATCGAGCGGTTTTTAGCCGACACGATCTAAATGAGAATCGAAGATCTCGTTAATTGTAGTGAAACGATGAAAGGGTAGGCGAAAACGGACATCGGATGAAGAAGTTATGATTTTATAACGGAGTTTTCCTGTCCCGGCCTACTAAAAATAAATAATCAAATTAAAGTCAAAAATAGCCGACAGAGTCTAAACGAAAGTTGTAGAGCATAGTCTCACCTATGCGTGGATATAAAGAACGTCGAAAACGGAGATCGTATGAGGAAGATATGAAATTTTGAAGTTTATTAAATATTTTCGATATTTAATTTAAATATATATATATTAACCGATATTATCCATTGGGGGGGGGGGGGTCAGCGACCCTATCGTCATTACGCCCAGCGTAATTCAAACTTCCAGCCCCTATAAAAGGGTGTCGAGGGCAACCGACTTCTTTACTCATTTCTCTTCTTTCTCTCGCGTTTTTGCATCGTTTTTCGTGCAAGAAATATCCTGAAGCCCGGTATCATTCCCGAGCCCCGAAGCGAGTCTCGAGGCCCCGAAGATACCGAGAAGTGCGATTCCCGAGCCGAAACTCTGCCCGCGAGAAGCCGATTTTTGGGAAGATCTTCCAGATCTACCGAAGAATACTACTTCTAAAAGCCGTAGTGTTGTCCGATCATCTTCTGATCAAGTGTGTGTGTGGTTACTTTCTTCTAACGCATAATTATTAAGTATTTAATATAAAATACATGTTATGTGTATGTGTCTCATCTGTTGTTTTGGAATATGTATTGAATGAGAATGCTAGACATGTTTTAAACTATGTATATATATATATATATATATATATATATATATATATATATATATATATATATATATATATCTACTAATATGTCGGGTAGAGCATGGGTAGATAGTTGTGTGATAAATAGATGAGAGGCCTCGATTTCATTGTAATTCAGTCATCTAGCGGAATTTAGATGACGACCACGGACTTTTTCTAGACAGTCCAGTGGAATGCTAGCAGGCTCATAACCTGTAGGTGTTAATGAACTTGGGTGTTCATTCGTTGTATTCTACCCCCTTATGGTTGCCTTATTTGACTTATATTGTTGAGGAACCCTCGAAGCATGTGTTGTTGCCCCGATGAAATATTCTTAGACTAGGTCCCTTGTGTTAGTTGTCTTAGGGACGTAAGGTGAGAGTAACGGGAATGGGTAATTGGGTTATTATTGGTTGATGAAATTAAATTAATTATTGTGGGTTGAAAACCCTATATGCTCACCAGGCTTCCAAGCATGACCCACTCAGTTTTCTTTGCATTACAGGTAATGGCACAAAAGTACAAGTTGGTGGCTTTGACGAGAGATTTTTGATTATAGATCAGTAGTTATAAATAATTGTTGTAAGGTTTATTTTATATTGTTTATGCTTTTGGTCTGTATCGAACATGACATCCCGAGGTTTTATTATTTAATGAAAATACATTCTCTTTGAGAAGTGTTTTGATAAATGGTTATCATATTTTTGTTTTTGGGAACAAATTCCGCAACAGTTTTCTTTAAACGATTACTCTGATTTTAAAAATAAAGCATAAACAAATCGGTATTTTCTGGCCGTGAAATTAGGGATGTCACATATCAGTTGTGTTATCTTCCATCCTTATGTCAACCTTGCGAATCCGGTTTGCTTGGACTCCGGATTAATAAGCCTGATTGGCAAGTTTGCCTACCACAACTGGGAGTGCTCGATCTGCTAAACTTCCTCCGCTGACATCGTATAAGTCCTGAAACATACCGTAAGGAGGATGCAGTCCTTGCTGCTGGCTCGAATGGTGGATGTGGCTTCCCCAGACGGGAGTTGGTCCTTGAAATCCCATCATAAAAAGAGGTTGGACGATTGGCGGATTGATTACCTCAGGCTCTGAGGCTGAGTTATCTGAACCTTCCTCCTCCTCGTCTTTCATGGGTTCCTCCTCTGGGTCATCTTCAATCCATCCCCCATTACCTTGGTTGGGGTAGTAGGGGTTGCCGGGGTGATGGACTCCAACCATTGAGTCTATACGAGAATAGGGTTAAGAATTGACTATAAACTAAAACACGTAAATTTTACCCTTAAGTTTGACGGTTGAAGATACCCAAATACTCCCATAGTATTCTTAATGATATGCTCTTGGTAAGTTTTACATTTCTTGTCCACTGTAGACACTCCCTGGCATACATTAGTCGGCTCTTGGACAAATATAGTTGATCATGCAATATTCATCCCAATTCCGATTATATGTCCCAAGGCACACCTGCACTGCACAATTTATTTATAATACTTCTACATTAATCTATTTATGACATTGTTATTAATATGCAATGAATGCATGCCTACTTTACAAAAATTAAATAAATTTAATTTTAAAAAGTGTGACTCTTACTCATAGTGTTTTTGCCCAGTTGTGTTTATAGTTGTATACCAAAAATGGTTTTGATATACTTAATTCACTATAAACAATGCTCTGATACCAATCTGTCACACCCCCAAACCAAAACGGCGGAAACGTTCGGGGGCGGAGGACGTCATAACAGTTCATAGTAAGGAAAGTACACACCACCATACATATAAAGGTTTCAAAATGTTTACATAATTGTATTCGTTACATGTTCAAAAGATAAATACATAAACATCTTTCAAAAGAAGTAATTAACATCAGAGCATTAATCCCCAAAAGTTGGTTTCCAAACCTTCTTAGCGGTTCCATGAGAATACAAGTTATTTCAAAGAAAAAGTGTCAACGATTAAGTTGGTGAGTTTATAAGCGGTTTTGAGAGAATGTATACCATTCCAAAGTTCGTGCGTTTTTCAAGAAAATCCCGTATTTTCTTAATAAAGTATGAAATGCATATAAATGTTCATGTTGTGAATTGCAAATAGTTGTACCAGGAAAATCCCTTATTTTCCTATTAGTTGATTGTTTTGGATACAGGAAAATCCCTTATTTTCCTAAAGTAACAGGCAGTCTCTAATGTCCAAGACCGAAAATTGCAAGCAACTGACATGCTTAAAAGGTTGAGGCATAGTTTTAATTAATAAAGCTATAAGAAGATCGCACTTGTTAGATGAATAATAGTTTTAATATCTATTCATTCATAAAAGCAGAATATCATAATAATTGTCCATCTGGTGAGTTTTATAACCATACTAAACATAATATGCCTATGGCGACAGTCTACGGGCGTCGAAACGTTATGAAAAATTGTCACCCAAAGGATTGTAGCTAACAGTCAAGGTGCGGGATCATGACTTCCCGTATAGATCTATACACATTTGACACGCTCTCCAAACGGGAGACTCTGGTTATTATAGACAGGACTTTAGGTAGTACCTTTTAACCAAAAGGTAGCATTGAAGATGTAATCGTCTCACGGATTCTCAACTAAGTCTGTATTAAAATAATAGTTTTGTATGCAATGTTTATCCTCTTTCACAATGTTTGACAAAGCATAAATCATAAGTTCTTTGAATGCATAAAATGATTTAACAAGGATGGCTACCCTGAATACTATGTATTTTGTATAAATCTAATGCATGCAAAGTATAACAAGAGTTTTCACATTTCCACTTGGGATTAAGTGTGTGTTTACTTGTATTCTCCCCCGAAATGTATTAAAAGTACATTATAAAGTATTTGAAGGTGTATAAGAGGGGGTATGAACTCACTTGATTGAAGTGGTAGCTTGAAGAAGTTAAGACAAAGAATCGAGCAGAAGTTCGACTAGAGTAAGCTGAATTATCGGGAGCGTAAGACTTCCTTCTGATCTTGAGTATAAAAACTCGGGGCTTTAGGAAGGCTGCGAGAGGTATAAACGCAGAGCAACAAACTTAGATGGAAAGAAAAGAGCACTAAACCCGACACCCCTAAGATTTTATTTATAGGGAGGGTTTTGGGGTCTCACGTCGTGAATATAGCCTTGTTCACGTCATGAGGCTGAGTCAACTCTATCCCCTTCGACGATTTGACGTGGATGACACTATGGAACCCATCAGTCACAGTCTCACGTCGTGAATATGGAACTGTTCACGTCGTGAGGCTGAGTCAGCCTCGGGTTTTGTGTCCCGAACTTGTAAAATCCTCCGATTTCAACATTCTTTATATGCACTCGTAGGTGTGAGAATGCTCTACAACTGTCGTTTAGACTTCGTCAGCTAGTTTTGACTTTATTTTTATTATATTATTTATAGTAGATCGAGTCAGGAAAAGTCCGTTTAAATTCCATAACTTCTTCATCTGATGTCCATTTTCGTCAGTCTTATTACCGTTGTATTCCTAGTGTTGAGGTCTTCAACTTTCGTTTAGGTTGTGTTAGCTGAAAATTGCTCGATCTCTAATTCGAGTTTTTAGCTGTCTACTGCTAGGTCCGAAACTTCAAAAAATCATAACTTCCTCATACGAAGTCAGATTTGGGCGTTCTGTTTATGTATGTTCGCAGTTTAATGATATCTACGACTTTCATTTAGATACCTAAGGCTAAAAAGTATTCCATTGAAATTTATCGTTTTATGCTTAACATCGCTTTATCGGTACTGTTACGAATCTTTGATTGGTCATAATGCCTTCGTTATAACTTGGATTTTAGTGTTCTTTATATTTTTGGAAACCTTATCACGATATCTACCACATAGTATACTCAAACGGAGCTTTTTTACCATTTCGTTTTCGATGATATTCTTATTACTTCACAAAGAGATTACAAGACTCAACTTTTAGACATTACATTGACTTGAAATAACAGGTTGTTATACGTGCTTAATCATCTTGCTGACAAGGTGGTTGTAACGATTGAATATTTGAACAAGACTTTCCTCTGGCTTTTGCTTGAAGTCACCGAACTCTGAGAGTATAAGAGTTTGGATGGAACGCTCTAGATCTGCATCAGTGGAATATAACTCCTTAAGCCTTTTCCAATATCTCATTTGCAGTAGTACAAGAACTCACCAAACAAAAGGTATCACATTTTAAAGTAAATATGATCATCCTCATTGTTTTTACGTTGCTCATCAGTTTATCCTTCTCATCCTGAGGGACTTCTTTTACGTCTATCATCAACTGATTGTACTCTTTATGTGTCTTGATGGTTTTATTGGTTTCAGAATAAGCGAAAGGACCCAAAGTAATAGTTTCCCAGATCAAATATCTATTATCCTATGAGCTGAGAACATAGTCTTCAAAATGAAGAGCTTAGACTTCATATTCATGAGTGTATAGAATCGGAATCCATGTGGTCGATCCAATGTTGTTGGAGATGTTGATAGGATTGGTTTAAGACTCGTCGTGAGACATGATGACTTGATCTACTTCTTTGTCAAGAATCAGACTTGTAAAGATTGAGTTGGGGTAGAATCAAAATCAAGGAGTAGCGTCAATGAAGTGATGACGACTCTAACAGATTCGATAAAAGCGGAAACCCTAAAGATTTTCTTCAAATAGAAGAGATGCGTATGAATTACATAGCCTCCTGTTCTAATACCAACTGACGAGACTAACAAGTCTTTAAGATTGATTAGATTCTTAACAAGCAAACCAAGAATGTAGATCAAACAAGAACACAAAATGAATCAAACTGTTGTCGAATGATTAAAAAGCCACAACCTCAAAAGAACTCTATTAAGAATTACTATTATAGAGGTGTGGTAGGGTTACAATATTATTTGAAGGATGAAATCAACTATTAACCTTATACGGTGCATGCATGCACCATAACCCTAATAATAATGGTCGGACAGGCCTAAGACCGTGTATACATTGGACTTATACAAAAGGCCCAAAGACGCAATCCAATAATCCTCAACAGTTGACTTTTGACCATGTTTGACTTTTAGTCAAACTGAGGTTTTATCCTTGTTTGGTTTGGGTGGTGCAGATAGTTGATCATGTGAGATATTGGGTAGTTCGGATTTAACTCTTTGTTTTAGGTGAAGTTTCTCACTAGGTGTCATGGTATGTTTGTTGCCTTTGTGACTCGTGTATGTATGTTTATATGCTTGTTAGGTAGGGCTCATTAGGTTAGGCCCGTTTATATGTTTGTTGGGTTGGGCCAACTTAATTGAAAACAAACCATTAGATTGGGTCTGTTATTTGTATGGTATGTGGTATTTTGGGGAAATACTAAGTTTTATGCTTACAATTTTAAGTTTACATGTTGGAGGTTGTTCTAATAGCAAAGGGAATGGCTCAACATGATTTTATGTAATCCTTGAATGTGTTTTGAAACTTCCACACTTTTATTACCGTCTTGATACTCTAATTATTGTTTTGAAACAAATGGTTTTTATTAGATCTTTGAGAATGGAATTGGAACAAATGTTTTTGGTCTTAAATGAAAATTTAATTGTGAAATTTGGGATGTTAAAATGAGTCTACCCCCTCGAATGACAAAGAATTGTATTTCCAAGAGGAGAACCTAGCTTTGACCCACTCACTAATAGGCCTCAATTTTCTCTTTTAATTCATATTTTCTCCTATCGCGACGCCCAAAAAAGTGAAAGGAAAGGAACCCACTTTACACCCAAGGTATTTACCATTCCAATTAAGATCATTATCGAAAATACCAACGCCATAAACCTTGGACTTGTTGAAATTTACTTCCAGGCCTGAAGAAGCATGGAAGCAACCAAGAATGCAGGTCATGTTTTTTAGATTACTAGAATACCATACCCCCACGAAAATCACATCATCGAGATCCCCCCCCTCTCTCTGAAAAAGAGACTTATCACATGCAGTTTTCATTACGATATTCAGACCTTCCATGACGATTATAAAAAGGAATGGGGATAACGGGTCTCCATGTCGAACACCTTTTTGATAATTGAATTCTAGAGTAAAAGAACCATTTATAAGAACTGAAGCACGAGAAGAGGACAGGCACTCCCTGATCCAAGCTCTCCATTCTACTCCAAAACCCATATGTGACGTAATAGAATATAACTATTCTCAATTAATGAAGTTGAAAGCCTTTTCAAAATCCACTTTAAAAAAAACATTTTTTTCTTCGTTTTTTGGCCCACGAGACGAGATTATTTATAATCATAGGACCATCCAGAATGTTTCTACCCTCGATGAAAGCTGATTGAAATTCATTAATAATCGAACCCATAACGCGCTTGATGTAGAAGGAGAGGGCTTTTGCAATAATCTTGTAATATTTATTTAAACCTTGGTATTTAACTTTATCAAATAATGATTTTGTAATGGGTATTGTTGTCATGCTAATAAATGCATGGTTGTGCGGCTTACGACACATCAAATTTGTCAAGGTTTTCGAAGACAATTAGTTTCTTTACGATCAAAAGCTCAAATGTAAATCTTTAAAGTGTATATGGGGTGTTTGAAGGTTTTCTTTATGAAATTTAAAAGCTCATACGAGATTGGGAAACAATATTGGGTCAATAGGTCTTAGGAGGTTTTCTTTATAGAATTTAAAGGTCCATATAATATTGAAAAACCATTTTATAGGGAAAAAAACTCAACCATAGAGACGATGATTGTAATTAAATCTAAAGCTATTCAACACATTTTTCTTTTTGAGTTTTGAGTTCATTTTGTCCCTGTTTTTGAATTTTAAGTTAGAAATATTACATAAAAAATGAATACATTAAAATAAATTTTGTTTTTCAAGGTTTAAGTTTATTTTGTTCCGCGGGTATGAAATTTTAGTCATATAAAATTGAAAATGAAACTGAATAAATCAAAATGAATAAACCAAAATACCCCTTTCTTAAGTAACCTTTTTTGCGGTAATGTTTATTTCAAATGTTTTTGTTTGAATAAAGTGATGTTTACTTATATGTTTATAAAATGATCATTAATTTATTATACACCAATATTAAGAATGGGATAAAGAAGAGATAAGGTGTTTCACAATCGAATCGCAACCCGCTAACATAAATATTGTTTTGGTATAAGACAAAAACGATAATATAGGATGATCTTTTGTATATGAAATATCTATCCATCATAAAAAAATATAAGGTAATACATAATGCAATTAAAAATATAATAACAATAAAACTTAAAAGAAAAAAAAAATCATGTACACATTATATTGACAACAAAGACATGAAAATAAATACTAACAATAAGAAAAAAAAAAGAAAAAGATATTAACAACAAAAAGTTAAAAGCAAGAGAACTAAAAGTTTAAAGACAAAACTTCAAAAATGATCCTTGTGGTTTTCAAAAATATCAAATTTAGTCCCTAAGTTTAAAAAACCTCACCGATGGTCCCTGTGGTTTCAAAACTTTTAACATTTGGTCCTTCCGGCTAACTCCGTTAGCTTTTGGCCGTTAAGTCAGGGGCATTTTTGGCATTTCACTACACAGGGACCATTTATGAGGTTTTGCAATTACTTTATTTTTAAATAAATAAATAAATAGTATTTAATATGCAAGGGTCCCACCCCATCTCTCTCTCTCTCTCTCTCTCTCTCAGACACCATTTAAACATCACCACTTCACCTCCTTTTCTCTCCCTCCCTACAATCTACTGTACAAATCAAAGAAAGAAACAAGGACAACCAAGGACTGCCACCCTCAACCACCCACCGGCAGCGGTGAGTTAACGGGGTTGGCAGTGGGGTTCATGAAGGTGGTGGTTGGTGGTGGATTTGGATTGGGTTTTGTAATTGTATCTTGATCATCGAAAGAAGAGGTGAAACTCCACCATTCAATCAAGTGGACTTCTGTGCTTCCCTGAGTTGACCCATAAAATCCGACAAACATAAACTCATTTACGTATCGTTTGAGATTGGTGGTGATTGATAAGAGAGGTGATTTGGGTTTTGTGTTGGAATACGAAATAGAGATGTTGAGTTGCTGAGTTGAACTTGAATAATCTATCCCCGAGTTGACTTGAGTGCCACTTCGTAAATTGACTTCAATAGAGTCCAAATCGGCAACTTGGGAAGAAACCATGGAGTCAAGATCCAAACCCACATGATTTCCATTGACATCTTTGAACTCGATGTCCATTAGAGTATCGAACTCAACAACAACAACGCCGGTAGGAATACCCAAATACGTACCAGCGTCGCCGACATCTTCATCGTTCGGCGATACAACAAAAGCCAAACCACCTCCAATCGAACCCGGATTCAAATTAACAATCGAGAATGAAAAATATGTTGAGAAACTCGCCGGATTAGGGCTCCCAGGTCACCGGAATCTAACAGGCTTGTTGTACAAAACCCTGCCGGCGCCAGAGTTAGGGACAGGGAGATCTCGGGTGAGTCTGACACTGTTGTTGAACAAGTGAGCGTCGCCGAGGAACTTCAAGCTTGTAAGAGTAAGTGTTTGGAAGTCAAATGTGGTGGTTCCGGTGTCCGCATTGCCGGAAAACAAAAGAAAAGCAGAGAGTAAAACAGAATGAAAAGGGTGTTTGTGCTGGAAATTGAAGAAAAAGACATTGTTTGTGAGCTAGATCTGAGGAGCTTCCATGGAGAATTCTTGAGACTACAGATGAAGTCAATCAGTCAATCACGAGATTACAACACAGTTGTGGAGAGAAAGAGAGAGAGAGAGAGAGAGAGAGAGAGAGAGAGAGAAGACGGTGTGTGTGAGAGAGAGAGGGGGTGGGATCCTTTAATATTAAATAATTATATATATATATATATATATATATATATATATATATATATATTAAAAAAAAGGTAAAACTTCATAAATGGTCCCTGTGGAAGTGAAATGATTGAATTGCCCTTCACTTAACTGCCAAAAGCTAACGGAGTTAGCCGGAAGGACCAAATGTTAAAAGTTTTGAAACCACAGGACCATCTGTGAGATTTTTTGAATTTAAGGACTAAACTTGATATTTTTGAACTTAGGAACTAAACTTGATATTTTTGAAAACCACAGGGATCATTTTTGAAGTTTTTTCAAGTTTAAATGATAGTGGGAAAAAATTAATATCTATATTATTTTGATCTAAAATTATAATAAGAGAATCATTTCAAAAACAAAATGTAGCTTAATTAATTCTCCGAAGATGATTAGGTGTCTAAAGCAGTTTAGTTTTGTAACTACCAACTACATAGTAGACAAGAATAGCACCAAATTATTTTAAAAATCAATAATAGATTAAACCTGCAATTCAGTGAATAAATGAGGGACTAAACTTGTAACTAAATTTAAACAAAATGATGTTGTTTGTACCTTGTAGCATTACTTGTTTCACCCTCAATTCTTGTTAAAACTACGGTTTCGTCCTTCCTTGTTATGATGTAATGTCATTTACACACGCATACACTCGTCGCTCCGCAAATCTCTCCAGTTTGTAAAGGAAGAGCAGGTTCCTTCGTTTGTTCATCCTCTATCGTCTTTTTCGGTACGTAAAAACCCTTTCATATTCACAAAATACATGCCTATATATGATTAGGTTTATGGAAATTTATCAATGTGTGTTTATCACGTTATGTACTTCGATTTTATGTCCGATTGTTTGCTTCATTAACTAATTAGGTTTCAAACCCTGTTTATTTGAATGAATAACTGCTTGAAATTTTCTAAACTGCGACAACCCTAAGGTTGCGTTTCGCTTCGCAAGTTTTTTTTCTAAATGTTGTTTGGGGAAAATGAAGAGTCTGATTCTTTTTATTTTATCATTATTTGTAGGTGAAATGGAGAACTCTGCAGCAAATCAACTGCCTGAAGCAGATTCGTTGCCTGATGGGTTTGTTGATAGTTCCGCTGAACCTGTAACCCCTTCGGTACCCACAGCACCAGATCAAGAAGACGAAGTGACTGATTATAAGGAGGAGAAACTAGTAGAAGTTGAGTCAAGGCCTGATTTGATAGTGAATGACTTTCAATCACGTGAAGGTGATAATGGAAGTTCTGAGCCATCAAGAACGTTCCCCGTAGAGCTATCTGAATATGTCAGTTCTGGAGAGGATGCAGTCAAGAGTGATGCTGGATCACCAAATGCTGTTTCTGAAAATGTTGTAAGAAAACCAGAACAAGGAATGACTCCTGTAACTGATGGTGACAAGCAAAAGCATGCTGCAGAAACATGTCAAAATTCAGAAAAATGTAATATTCACACACTACTCCACTATGCTTATAACCCTTAAATACACATTATGTATCAAAACCAGGCATTAACTTTAGCTACCATTTATTTATGTTGCAGTGACTGAGCAAGGAGTGGAGACACAAGCAGCCAATTCACAAGGGACATTATTATCATCACAGAGCTCTGGAACAAGCAGAAAAGTATTTAGTAATAACTTTGTGCTCCTAATTATGTAGACTGTTTTTTATGTTACTGAATTAGTAGACAGGTTGTGATTAGAGACTTGTTATGCTAGGAAGGATTGATTAGTAATTTGGTCAGGAGCCCTAATTATTTGAATCTATAACTTGTATTCTGTTTCAGGATACATCTGAAGTAAAACGTAAAAGTAGCAAGCGTACTTTCAAGACAGAAAAGGAATTTTTGGAGTTCACTCTGAGTTATCAGAAAGTTCTTTCTGAAAGAGATGCAGGTATGTTATTTTTATGGTTCATGTCTGAGATTATATGTGGAATGTACATCAAACAAGTTAGCTTACATTAAGTGTGTACACAGGTTTAAACAATTTAAATAAATAAAGAAACAGCTGAATAAACAATATCATGTATAAAAGTAAAATACTAAAACATTGTTATGCAATGGGCAACACATTTAAATATATAATCATGAATGTGCAAGTTCCCCACAATTAAACAAGAAAATGCATAAATGCACAAAAACAAACAAACACTTACCTGAAACTGCATTGATTTGCTGGATGAAAAGTTGTTCTTCTTGACATGTTGAAGATTGGAGTTCTAATTTCACTTTCACAAATCGGTTTTTGAAAGAGAGATGTGTTTAAGGTTGAATTAATAAAATAGTTAGAGAAAAATCTGTTTTCTCTTACCCTCTCTCATCCTATATATACTTCTTCTATTTTCATACATTTGCCACACAACTTTTGGCCAAATAACACATATGGCCTCTCAACTTAATCTTGCAATATTCTTCCTTATAAAATCCAGTTTTTTTCCAATTCAATCCACCAAACTTCATAAAACTTCACCAATAATATATTATATGTTAATTCCATTATCATTGTTTGAGTATGTATAGATTTAGCAGTGAGTTTCTCCATCACTTGATAAATGTAAACTGATTATTGTTTTCTTTCCTTGTGTATTTCCACAAATTTTGTTTTAATATGTGATTATTCTCTCATTTTTCAGCTATTACTATGCGAGATAAACTTGAGTCATTGTGTAGGGAGCTACAACGTCAAAACAAAATGTTAATGGTATGCTTTTCTACTTATGCATCCATTTCATTTATTCTCAAATTTATAATTGTGTAATGATGTTCGTTTCAGTATTGATATATATATATATATATATATATATATATATATATATATATATATATATGTCAACATTATTACCAATTCCAAATCGATTCCAGAAAAATATTTACAGGTCTTGTTGTTTGTTGGTTTTTAGGATGAATGCAAAAGGGTATCAACAGAAAGTCAAAACTTAAGACTGGATCTATCCAACAAGTTTCAGGAAGCAATAAAGGTTTCTGTAAATGCATATATACACAGGATAAATAACATGTGTACATTTTTACTATATCCATTTGCATTGAAGTCTAATTAACTAACTTTTTGTTTGTGTGTTATAGGATGTTACTAGTAAGCTGGAGGAGCAAAGGGATGACAGCCTGACTCAACTTAAGGAGAATGAAATGTAAATATAGACTTTGTATTTATATTTATATAATATACTCCCTTTCCATGCCAAATTTGTTGAACATATTGTGTATCAAAAATGTTGTTCAGGTTAAGAAACCAATTGAAGCAAAAGGAGGAGCATAATGCTCTTACTGTCCAACAATATACTCAACAGGTAACTCCTTATGTTTAATGTAAACCAACTTGAATGGAATTTTTTTTCTTCATAAATATAAATATTGATATGGATGCATGCAGTTGAAGCAGAAATCTCTAGAACTCCAGATTGCAGATTTAAAGCTTCAGCAACATGAAGAAAAGCTGGTGAAAGAACAGTCCCAGATGAAGATGTATGCAGAACAAGTGTCGCAATTGCTGGCCACTGAAAAGAATTTACGGTTACAGTTAACTGCTGATGGTGAAAAATTCCAGCAATTCCAGGTTAACCTTTTCTTTTTTTAGTTTTAAAGCATGTGTGGATGCATTTTTTTAACAAGCGAAGTTTTTATTTTTTTCTTTTGCAGGATGCATTGGTGAAGAGCAATGAGGTTTTTGAAACATTTAAGCAAGAAATCGAAAAGGTATATCATATATGTGAATTGTGGTTTGGGTTTCTAGTTTCTAGTTTCTTAATTCTTAATGTATGTATGTGTGTGTTTTAGATGGGAAAATCGATAAAGGAACTGAAAAAGGAAAATAGTTTTCTAAAGGGGAAGAGCGAGAAGTCAGACATGAGTCTTATTCAACTTGTGGAGGAGGTAATTGTTGAAAGGTTGTTTTAGTTGGCAAAGGCAAAATATTAAAAGTTATTTGTGTGAGCATATGCAGCGTGAACGCATGAAGAAGCAATTGGAGAAAACCAAGAATCAAAAAGAAAAGCTTGAATCGCTATGCAGATCACTTCAAGCAGAGAGGAAGCAGCAGAATCCAACAACTCCTACTGCTGCTGCTTCTGCTGATGATGTTTAGCTCCCTGTTTGACAATATTAAAAGACAAAGACACTGTTAAAAACACTTTTGAGGTTTTGTTTTCTGAATCCAATTGTTTTGTTGGAGTTAGCTTAGTTTTCGGGATCTTCTACTGAAATGAATGTGAATGTTTGTGATGAGAATCAAACCGAGCCCAAGAAAGATTTTTTGGTTAGCAACAAATGAATCTGAAAATATTGGTTCCAAAATCCCAAGTGATGTTTTGTTTTGTCTTTTTGGTTGTGGGTGGAGATGATGGAATTGTCGTAGCTTTCATTTCATCACTTCACTTGATTTGCTTCTTTTGAAATTACATGTCTGTCCCTTTTAACAATTTACATCATTAAAATATATGTTGACCATGTCAATATTACTATAAATTATAGTTTGTAGGCATGAGGTGTTTTTTTTTGACTAAAACAACTATACTAGCTAGCTTCTGCTTCTGCAAATGGCAAAACCACAGTAGTTTATAAAGTAACTACATAAAATATTAATTCCATACGTCATATATTTCACCTTTTTATGTTATGAAGTTCGTTTTAGCAATTTCTAATGGTTATTTTGGTTAAATGTGTACATAGGATTTAATTATATCTTCCATCTGTAAATAAGTTTTTACATAAATTTATATAATATTAATACAATCATGTTAAATGGGTGGCAATGAAAAACTACAAGGAAGAATACGTAATTTTTTGAAAACAAATTTCAACTAGCTCCTCAAATTTGTAGTTTATATTTTATCAAGTATTTGTCCAATATTTATATAATTTAAATTGTATTTATTATTAGCATCGATTTAAAGATATTAATAATATAACTTCATATGAGATGTATATTAACAAAATGTGATGAGGTGGTTGGTGAACGCCCTATTTATGCAAAAAGTTGGAGAGTAGAACAGAGAATGTAGATGCGTTGCGTTATATATAACAATTAACATCTTTTGGTTTCTAGTGAGAGCAGTTGAGCAGTATCTATCTATCTATCGACTCTGTTATTGTTGTTGGTTTTGGTTGGCAGGTTAGCTACTTGCTGAAAAGGTAAAACGTAAAAAAGTGAAACTCTCAAGTCATGAACAAAAGAGATTAGGCAAACCTAAAAGAGAACTCCTGCTGACAGACAAACCTGGTAAAACCATGTTTTCACTGGTTCCAGTTTAAGTCAAGAGTTTGCAAGTAAGGACTTTTTCCAAAAAAAAAAAAAAGTGGAATCAATCAAAATGGCAGTTGCCAGCATATGGATATTTATTGCATAATCATAATAGAGGAGAGGATCCATATTCTTTTCCTTTCTCTTTGAGATATTATTATCCACAGGATAAGATAGGAGATGAGAGGAGCGGAAAGCTCCAGGAAGGTGTGATGATGTTGAAAGCATACCTACTACTGCTCTGCTTTTGACTTTTGACTTTTGACTAATCAATCATCACACCACAAAATATCACTCTACTTTTTTTTTTTTTATATATCACCACTTCCGCTTCTGCTTCCACTTCCATCATATAGAAGATATATATATAGATAGTGACACCCACTTTCACTTTTTTTTTTTTTTTTCCTTCAACACTTAGCTGTACTTGAGTAAACGAGCATCACGTCATAAACATAATGGATTCCATTCCATGCCAAAACTTAATAAGAAAAAAATTAATAATAAGTAACATCTAGTTTTGAGAAATTATTTTGTGTACTTGATAAATAAAATACAACAAAACAAAGCTAGGCTACTACTCCAAACATTACAAAAAAAGACCCTCCTCCTAAAATTACCAAAAAAGACCACCAGACAGCAGGCAGCCCTGTTCTCTATCACTACTCAAACTCAACATATATAATACACATGATATGGAAGAAGAAAATAAAAGAGAAAAGACTCTAATTTACCACCAACCAACCAACCATATAAGAAAGAAAAGACTGACTGTACTTGTCATCATCTGTTTCTGTTGTCTATATCATCCTCCTTCTCCAAGCTGCTGCTGCTTCATCTTCAACCTTGCTGTTGTAATCGTATAGGTGCTGTAGATCTGTCTTATTAGCAGCATAGGCATAGTGCATTCTAATGGCTGCCACAGCATCCGAAATTCCATTTGGTAACAATAACTTATCTACTCCACCTTCCTGCCTCCCTCCTCCATTCTTGCTACATGATGGAAAACCAGCAGAGATGATCTTGTTTAATGAGGAGGAAGAAGACGAATGCTGATCAAACTTGGTGAATGGATGAAAAGAGGAGGTTTTACTAAAAGCAGCAGGATATTTTGCCAGCAGCCTTGCAGAGTCTGGAATCCTTATTCTGTTGTTGTTGTTCCCATCCCCCCAATATCCATTATCACTCCTCTTTAACAATGTATCAACATCCACATCCACTTTCCTCCTATCATCATCATCGAACTTGAGCTCAAAGGATTTCACTTTCCCACCACATCCATTCTCTTGTGCTTGTGGTGGCTGATTAGTTATGATTTGACCAAACAGCTTCACATTACCAGTCCTGCTTGGCTTTTCCACATCTTGAGGCCCCCTTGCTTCCATTAACAGACTCTCACCCAACTTCAACTTGCTTTGGCTTTGGCTTTGTGTTGCTTCACTGTAACCTATCATCCCACTGCTAGCAGGATATCCCCTAAGAATTTGGGATGATTCTTCTGCTGCACAATCCAGCAATGAATGTTTTGGAACAAGATTCAAATGAAAACCATCTCTACTTTCATACTTCTTATCCTCCTCAAAGCTCTTCCTGAAAGACAGTCTGGATGATGATGATACTGATACTGATCCTGATCCTGATCCTGATCCTGATGCTGATTCATCCTCCTCCTGCCTAATCCGAATAGTCTTCTTGAACGGAATAGCAGAATTAGAAGTAGGATTTCCAGGAAACAAATTTGACATCAACAAGCCATTACTACCATCCGAGCAACTTAACTTCATATTATTGCAGCTTAAATCCAAACATCCATCAGTTTCAGTGGTGGCCATAGGCTCCTCCTCCCTAATTCCTTCTTGTATGCAAATCTCACTACTGGCAACTTTGGCATCATCTGATGCGCATGACTGCTCACCAGAATATGTATTTGAACCCACCAAATTATCCATCTTACTGCATTCCAAAGAGGACTTGTTATCTTGAGAAATGTCCGACCCACTGTCCACCATCAAAGCATCTTCACCCTCCTCCTCCTCCTCCTCCTCCTCCTCCTGGTTGTTATTAGCATGCTCAACATCAATCTCATCCAGTCCAAGACATTTCCTAGCCTTGCTGAAAAACACCCTGCACTGATCGATTGTCTTTGTTTTCACGCATATTGAGATATTTGCAAAATTCTTGCCACAGGATCTGAAAGCCTTTATGAATTTCATCTTCTCTGCATCGCTCCAGGTTGAAGTGTCCACCTCTTCCCCACAACTCTCATCCGAACAACTTTCCTCATCAACATCCTCTTTTTGCCTCCTCTTTGAACAAGAACCGCCGCCAAGCATCTGGCATCTACTCCTCCTCCTTCCATGATCCTGGTGCTGGACATCTCCATTATCAACAGAACTTGTGATGCAAGAACCCAAAGCTTCTGATGATACAGACCTACAAATCCCAGCCAATACATCAGCTGCAGCAGTTTCCTGCTCATTACAAAACATTCCTGCATCTAGTTTCTGTTCACCATCCACACTGGCAACCATTTCTGAGGCAGCACCAAGCATTTCAAGGGAAGTAGCATCCGCAGTCATTCGCCTCCCAGATGTCACCAGGTAGGTATTAGTAACACAAGACATCCCTTTTGCAAATGCTGATTTCTTCTTTATCTTCTGAAAACATTCAGACTTGTGATTCTTGTAGTAAAACTCAACACAATCACTACACGTTCTGTTTTTCAGAAAGGATGCGATTTTCTTGAAATCTTTTCCAAACAAAGCATACTTCTCCAAAAAGATTTCCTGCTCTTCTTCTGTCCAGGCACTGACAACGGATCTTTCCTTTTCAACTTCAAGAGGGTCCTCCACCAATCCATTATCTGAAACAAACCTTGTCATCATTCGCTCGCTCCTGTCTAATATCAAACAAGGCATCTTTAACGTCTTTCTCTGAACCTTCACCCGTGAATCTGAAAGCAGCTTCTTCACATAATCAAGTGTCTCTGTGGTTGGAACCACACTCATGCTCCCACCTACAACAACAAATTTAGTGTTCAACACACACAATATAAAAGTAAAACACAGCAAGATTTCATTTTGAAATAGTTCAGTTCAGTCACTTACCAGGAGAACCTAAACGAGAATAAATTGAAGAACAGTATTTCTGATGATCAGCATATCCCATTCGTGAGCTCGATTCAAACTTCTTCTGTGACTTGCCACCAGTTTTTTTTACAGAAAGCAACTGAAGATCTTCCTTCCATGCATGCTGTAACACCCAAAACTTACTTGTGATAACCCTTTCCTTAAACTTTAGAAAACACTTCCTCGAAGCAATTTTAGTCTTATTCAATGATTCATCGGTGGATTTTGAAATATTGGTACATGAGTGTGTAGTTGGCAATAACATCCTATTAAGTTCATCAGAAGTTTCATTTGCCATAACTTTGTTTGCAGCAAATATGAGATCATATAACTTATCATCTTCTCTGCCATTATCTACATCCTCACCATCTGAAACTGTAGAGCTACTGCGGTCCCCACAAGAAGTTACAAAGCCTAAAGCATCATCATTACCAACATCTTCAGAGCATTTAGAAACAGACTCCACAAACTCAGATGTTGTGTCTGAACTCTTGTCATCTGAATCCTCTACTCCATTAACTTCTTCTGGAGAGCTATCAGTTTTCTCCACAGGCAAAGGTCCACCACGAGTCTTATTCTGGTATTCTGTTGGGAAAGAACCAGCATCTGAAACCAATGACTTCAATTCATGCTCAAGTGAATCAATTTCAGTTTCTGTCATTTCAAGTGTCCTTGTCAGCTCTGCTTTCCATACATGTAACTTGTCCATTGCAGTGGATTTCACAAATTTAGACCCTGGAGAACTTGAATCATCAGCCTGCAGCAGTTCATCAAGTGCAGAGCTCAAGTTAAGCTCCAAATTAGATGATAATCCCTCTGTGTGATTTTCAGACACATGACAAGAAGCAACACTAGGATTATAGGTGTCTTTATCCACTGTAACTGTCTTAGTAGATTCCTTCTCTTCTAGACCTGTCATGGCAAAACAGCACATACAGTTTTAGATTCATCCTTGCATATCATATAACAAAAAGCAATGTTTTAGAACCCGGTGTTGTAAACTCTTAGGGTTTTAAAATAAGTTCAAACATTAAGAAAACACATAACCACAACTTCTAGATTATGAGAATTGATCCTGGTTCTAGTCGTTTTCAGATTTGTTAGTCTTTGACTCGAAAAATAAAAATAAAAAAAATTCTTGAACCTCGTTGTCGAAGTAGTATTTTTATAGCATGTTGGAGATAAAGATTGCTGGTACAGTTACAGATGATGATACTGCACTAAGTCAGAATGGATGAAACACTAAACTTAATTCTCCAAATGACAGAAAATTTAGTGACTATCCAAGTTTCAACAAGGCCGGGTTTTAGAACATTGACAAAAGGCACTTAAAATTAACAAATCAAAGTATATAAATTACCTGGAGAGGAAGTACAGGCATACGAGTAAGGAGTAGTAGGAGATGCACATTCTGAATAACCATTGACACTGGGGCTTTTATCAGTCAAACTAGAAGGACTAGTAAGCAAAGGTTCAGAGCCACTGACACCATCAACCATACCATTTCTAGCTGCAGCCTCTTTATCAAGAAGAATATCTTCAGGGTCAACCTTCTTTTTCTCATACTTGGCAAGGCCTTCCCCCCATCCAAGGCGCTGCTTCTTGCGGGAGGTGGCATCATCATGAGTCATTGGTGTCACACAGGGGGAAGCATCCTCAGAAGGGGATCCAAGAGGAGTCATGTTACCCAGTTGAGCCCCTAACTTTCCATTTAAAGGATCCACCACCCCAATGATCTTACAACCACTTGAATGACTGAAACCAGAACCTCTTGAAGATAAGCTTCCAGAACGGATCCATTTGAGAGGCTTCCAATCAAGTGAAGATCCCAATGAAGTTTCTTTCTCAAGTCTCTGGTTGTTGGTAGTACTGATTCCACCACCACCACTGTTCTTTGCCTGTTGGTCAGCTGAGTGAAGTTGGTCCAGCGAGTTCACAAAGTCATTATGGGGAAGAGAGTTACCGTTTGGTGATGCAGTGGTCTCCCGAGAGTTGACTCCTTTAGGGTCTTTCTGACTACCAAAGGCCATTGACACACTATCAGTCATACAGTTATTCTCTTTGCTGCTTGATTCAACTGTTGTATTGTGCCAACCACCACCAACCCGCTTACCATGAAGACCTTCACAAGCAAAAAACCAACAAAAAAACACATAAGAAAAGTCACCAAACTTGTTAGCGCAAGGAAAAAAAATCACCCCATGTCAAGATAGTAATTCTTGAAGACTAGCTAGCTTCCTCCCAAGATATAACATCAGATCTATCAAATTAATAGCCCTATGGTTCAAATTAAATGACTATCTTCCCTTCCTCTCAGATCTGTACCCAATTCTATATGCCTGTAGCGCGTGTGTGCGTACTTGGGAGAAGAGAAAAGCAAGGCAGTCTATAATCTAAATAACTAAACTTGGTTCACTGAAATTAATTTTAAAGCAAGCAGATTTTTGGTTTCCAAACCCTAAGTTTGCCACCATAACTGGAAAACCTAAAAAATATAACACAAAAACTAACCGGAAAAGGGTCGGCGGAAATCAGAGGGTCCACCTCCAGCGCCCCATCGACAAAACGAGGAGGATCCATGGATGTTATGCTGAGAAGGAATAGTAGGCGGCTCTCTCCATCGCTGCGGAACAATTCCTACAGGGTCCGCAGATGACGGCTTCCTATCCTTCAAAAAGTCCTTCCGGTCGAATGGCAATGGCTCCGGCGGCATCAATGGTTCAATTTAATCAAAACAAGTTCCAACGATACCTTACCCACAAGAACGCTACCGACGCACCACCAATAACGCATCCGCCAAGAAAATTAAAAAAAAAAAAAAAGAAGAAACCTAGCGAGTTAAAGCCTTCTCGAAAAAATCGTTATACAGAATACCAGACCAAGAAAACTTGATGAGGCGTTCAACAGTTGTTGAGGCCTGTCAAAATTGGCAAAAACTAGGGTTTGATTTGAGGAATGAAAACGCTGCAAGGAGGGAAAATGAAAGTAAACTTTAATCTGAATTTTTCTGTGCGTATAGAAAATGTCTAGAGAGAGAAGAGTTGAGATGATAAGCTCAGAGAGAAAAGAAAATAAAACACGAGATTAGAATGACGGTGAGGTTACGCTATCGGATCTGAACGACACCCTATTCAATCCGATTAATTCATCTTTTCGCGTACGGTTTCAGAGATAACAAGAGAAGTGGATTTACTTGGCGGTGCTCATTAAGTCTGGTTCTGAGTCATTCATTGTTGGTAAATTACAAATCTAGTCCCTATACTATATCTTTTTTTCTAATTTTGTCCAAATTTTTACTTTTTATCAAACTCATCCGTATTATTTGTTTTTTTTAAAAGATCCAAGGAAAAGAAAGTATGGCAATCTAATTTTTAATGTAGGCCTATTGTTAATTTGAAAACTATGGATGGTCGACTAAATCTAAAAAATTGTTAGGTTCTTTTATTTGGCGAGGTTATTGTTAATTTGTAAAATTAGAAACAAGAGGTTCAACAATAAAATGTATAGTCATTCTAATAGTGTTCAAATACATGGTTGCTAATGTTTTTTCATGGACAAAATATAAGATGAAACTTAGTTGCGTTAATTAGGATGTTTGGATTATTTTTTCGTTTTTTGCTTGTAATGATAATGTTAAAAGTGGTGTTGTTTTGTGGTTCAAAAAAATACATGTGAATTTAAATGATTTTTTCTCTTACAATTTGTATCATGAAATTATCGACCACCTTGAGAGTGTAGTTGAATAAAAGAGAGATGATAGAGATTGAATTCATTTTCACAATAGTAATAGGTTTGAGAGGTTTAATAGAACATAACTAATATCATAAGTCAAAGTTAAAACGATAATAATTTAATAAATAAATAGATATCAATTTGCAAATTGCAAAAGCCCCTTCCAATTTTGTCTTTCTCATAACATCTAATAAAGTTGGGATCTCACCGAAATTTTTAAATAGCTAGCTAGCATAACAAAACTCAAAGTCATATTCCAAGGTCAAACTCTATCTTCTTCGCAAAAGATGTTGATACCCACCTCACCAACGTGGACGATGTCATCATTGTGTACCAATAAACTAACATCCATACCCTCCATCTATCACTTCAACGTCAACCACAACCCTTCCTTTTCACCATTCAACGCTTTTAACAATCGGACCAACTTGAAAACCCATTACCCATTACTTTTTGAAAGTTTTAACCATCATCCACAACAAAAAAAATTCAAGGTTCTAAAAAGTTCGTCATGGCGCGCCACGACTTCAACGTTTGCACATGCCGCCAAACTTTACCAAAACGCCGTATTAACTCATATATGTATATAAAAATGAATAATAGTTGAAAATACATATAAAAATATTAATTATGTAGAAAATTATCGTCTTAACTCACGCCTTACAAACGTCGTGACTCGCCAATGCTCGAAAAAGCTTGAGGCTTGACATTGCCACCAAGTCACGCCTTACGGTATTTAGAACATTTACAAAAATACAAACTCCTTTGAAAAAAGAACACTCTTATAATATAACCTATTTTTCCTTTCCTCCAAACAACAACATTAACATATATATACATAATTATTTGTGTATCTTGATTAATAACTACAACCCCTTTTTCCGGATGAAAACAACCTAAAAATACAAATAAAATAAAATAAATACGACTTCTCTTATATCATCCATCTGATCCTCCTAACTGCTATCATTGGTGCTCGTCATTACATATAATACGGAGGAATGATTAAAAAAATCATCATCATCATCTACCTATATCACTATCATTATTACCATTGTTGGATTGTTCTGCTAAGCATAATGAGTTCTAATGGTTGTCATTGGATCTGTAACCAAAACCCTTTTAAAGGCTCCTCATTTTTGTACGAATACACTTGTCTTGTTTGAAAACCAATCTTGATTGTTACATATGTCGACATATTATGTTTGGGTTAAGGTGGTTTTATTTGTGTTGTAGGACAAGACACCCGAGGACGACCGAATAGGCTGTAGGCCCTACGAGGCAGTCCAGTCAAGTTGGTTGATCATATTTGTATGTTTGTTTGCTATATAGTGTGATGGTACTTTGTAGGAACTCACTAAGTTTTAGCTTACAGTTTTTAGTTTGTTGTTTCAAGTACTTCTGAGGATCGTGGAAAAGAAAATGAGTGAACGTGCACATCTTCTTGTTTTATGTCATCGGATCTTGGAAAAACTCTGATTTTGAAACAATGACTCGTTTTGTAAACAATGTTGGTTAATGATTGATTTTGAAAATTTGAAATTTCGTTGATTTTTGGTATGTTACAAACTGTAATTTAATAATTATATAATATTAATATAAAACTATTTCATTAAGTAATCACATAGTAATAAATTGTACATAATTAAAATTCAAGCTAAACTAAAGCATATTAAAAGAATACGTCTGTAACGTCCTAAAAATAAAAACATAAAAATTTCTGTTTTAAATTAATAAAACGTTAATACATATCATTTCCATAAAACCAAGGTAGTCAAGATTTAGCAAATCAGAGTAAATCACAGAATGCGGAAACATGTGGTGTGTGCTCTGCAATCACCCTAACTCTTCCATTAGAAAACCAAAGTACCTGAAACATAAATTGAAAATCGTAAGCACAAAGCTTAGTGGGTTCCCCAATATACCTCATACCATATATAAAATAAAAATATAGTGGGCCCCGCCCGACTTTGGACACCCCGCCAGGTCATCGAGTTGAGCTCGGTAATAAATCTAACATATATCAAATAATCACATACACATGCAATAATCACAAAGATACATAACATACAAAGTGATCATCGGGACCCGCCTGACAAGCATATAAACACATACACGTGCAAGAGTCACAAAGACAACTAACATACTAACATAACATAAACATGGGCCGACATTGTTGCCTTCGACCCACTAAACCCCATTGAGGAAACTCACCTTGATCGACTAATAACAGAATCCTTCACTCGTTGCTGCTGCGAATTGGCTTCGCACACTGAACCAACCCAAACTAATCTAAATTAATATCCAGGGATAAACCCAAAACATAGGTCCAGCAGTGGCCCAATCTAACACGACCTACTAATAGCCCAAACCAATTAGGCCTACTTAGGCCTAGCCCAAATTGGGCAATCCAACTAGATAAGTCCGAACATGGCCCAAAATAGAAGGTCCAACCCCAAAATCAAGTCCAAAGCAAAAAGCCCACAAAGTCCACTGATGACCCGAACGCGCAATGTTCCCAAGACGAACGCACGATGTTACCAGCCAATGTCTAAAAATTGCACTAGTGACTTAGGGGGTGTTTGGCTTAGCTTTTCATATGCCAAAAGAACTTTTAGTAAAAGATCAAAGCCAAAAGATGTTTGGCAAAATACTTTTAAAAGCAACTTTTAGATTTTGGATAGAAGAAAAATCAACTTTTTGGAAAAGTCAGTAAACCTGACTTTTTTGTAACTTTTTGGAAAAGGAGTTTTGGCCTCTAAAAAGATAAGTCAAACACCCCCTTAATACCTTAAGTCCAACGTCCAACTGCTCAAAATAGCTTCATATTATTGACTTAACCCATGAAGTTTCAACTTGGTACCTTTTCATGGTCCAAAAGGACCTAATCATGATTTCAGGCATTCTAACTCCATAAAGTGGCCAAGATGCAAGCTTTTACCTTAGGACCTTAGTCCAAACTTCCAGATCTGATTCAATGGGATTTCTTAAGTCATAAAGTTCCAGACTTTATGAATTAACAAGACTAATGGGACCCAAATCAAAACTCTAAGTCCCAAAATTTACCAAAAGACCACCAAAACATGCATGAAAGGTTTATACTCATCAAGATCCAAACTTTAAGACTTCATAACCCCAAAAAAGACCAAATATGAATCTCAAAGGTTTTGGAGTAACTTCTACTCACAAGAACCACCACAAAGGGACCAAAACCATAACCAAAATCAACTAGCTAGATCTACATGAAATAGTTGTCAAGGTTGAGACTTTATACCTCCAGAAGTTAGATCTAGGTGAACAAAACCTTTATCTAAAAGCTCTAAGTCAAGCATTGACTATTTAAGAAGTTCCCTCTTTCTCTTCAAGCACCAAAACACACAAAAATCACCATGAGGCTTAAGAAATACACAAATGGGGGCTACGGTTTCGTTCTTAGGGTTAGAAAGGATGGAGGTTGAAGAGTGGAAGAGGTTTGGGTCCATAGTGATGCTTATAAAGGGATCAGACCCTAAAAACGAGCTTTTGAAAACACCCAACAAACACCTAGCATTCCCAATTCCCCCCCCCCCCCATTCATTTTCCTTTTGAACTTCACGCGTTCCCACTTGGTACGCATGCGTACCCGTTTTGGCCCAAAACCCTTTTAACTTCAAATGTTCATAACTTTTTCGTTATCTCCGATTTTGACGTTCTTTATGTCCACGAAAAGTAACGAGAAGCCCTACACTTCTATTACCTTTATTTAGCTTGAAAACCAACCGAACTAAAATCCATAATTCAGAAAAGGCCCGAACCAACACCTTAAACTATACACTTGGGCTCTAAAGTACAAACCAAATCCTTTCATCACATAACCAACATCACCCACATCCAAATGATTCTAAACCTTTCTTCTTGAAGGCCCCAATCCTTTTGATAATAGATGATCAGGGCATGGTCGCGAATAACGAAGTGATTCGAAATCGATCGTTACAACGTCACACTTCATTGTCAGTCATATTGTTGTCAGTCATATTATCAAATAAAATCGTTGTATCAATTATCTTCATTTAAATCCTCGCCCGCAAAGCCAACATATACGACAAAATGAAAGATGATGATAATGTTTTGAATATATTAATAATATATAGAGGTTTTTGATGTTTGTATTGTGGTATAAAAAACACGCAGTAAAATGGCCTTACGTGGGGGTCACCATAGCTCCTTACACCCAGTCGATGTGATGTCCACCACACATCGCATTGTGTTCCTAAGCCCACTGCAGTGTGCGATGGTAATACGTCGTTGAGCCTTAAAGGTGCTTTTAGACCATCTATAAGTGATATTCATCTTTCACATCAATGTTATATAAAACATAGTGCATATATTGTTTCATCTTCGAAATACTCTATTTTTTACATCAAAAATATATCCAAAATCTCTTTGTAATAATTAATATAGAATGTCATATACATTTTAGCAAAATAAATAGAAGTGTGAAAGAAATGAAGTGAAAAAGTAAGATGAAAATGATATTTAAAATGGTATTAGAGATACCATCAAGTAATAACAAAAAATTAGATATTATTCTACATAATTACCTCAACATATTTATCATTCAGTTTTCATTTTTATTTTATTAAACTATAAATTGATTTTAACGCCCCAAATTTCAACCCAATTTTTTCGATTAAAACTTTAAGTATTTATTTAATTCACAATTGCAAGATCTTAAAACATTTATCAGAGTATCATTAAAAGTTATCAAGTAAACGAGTCCCCATTAATGCGATGCAATCGAGTCGTGCCCCTACTTTAATATAAGAGAACATGAAACATGTAAACCATAAATAATAAACACAAAGTTTAGTAACTTCCCCAAAATACCACACTAAACACACCACAAATAAATAATTATGGGTTATCAACAACCTTAGGGACTATCGGCAGTACTAATGGGCTAGCAGCACGCCCAGTGGGTTATCAGCAACCCTGAAGATTATCAGAAGTCTCAGTCACACATAAACAACATAACACAATAATAACAGCTAGAACCAGCTAGTCATCATAAATACAATTATTCTACCACATAGGCTCATACAAACATGCAAGAGTCATAATGACAGTCACAATCCTACATACACAAATTAGTGAGCTGACATTGGTGTCTTCGACTCACGAGCACTAGGAGAAGACTCACATGTATCGATGGGCCCTGAGACACTACGACACAATCCCTTTTCTATACTACTCGCACTCGCAGATCCACTAATACCGGAACTAGATAAAAAAAATTATTAATAACTCAAACCCCTCAAGTTTAACCATTGGTCAAAAGTCAACGGTAAACAAAAGTCAAGGTTAATAAGTCGACTTCAGGTTGGGTACGCTTAACGTACTCAGCTTGTACGTATGGCGTGCTCACTATTAAAAATCAGGGCCTCATACGAGTACGCGCAGTGTACCCAAAGGTATGCCCAACGTACTAAGCCAAAAGGCACTTTTACATTAAGTGCTTAATCTCTTAAGTCCTTTCATCCAACACTTAGATGTAGTCGCACAACATCATTCTTAGTCATAAAGTTTCCACCTTTATGACTTTCCATGTATAGAAAAGGTCAAAAAGCCAAAACCTTAATTTATTAATCCATCAAGACATCATGACACTTTCATGGAAGGTATAGAAGGAACAAGATCGCATTTTTATGAATCCTAAAAGCTTGATGGTAGATAAAGTTTCCAACTTTATCCATTAGAATGATCCAAACCACCAAGTTCTAGCCTTTAAGCATCAAAGGGACCAAAAAATGCATCTTTTTCAACTTAATCCATTAAGTCCAAGTCTTGAACCTTCCTATCTGAATCACAATGATGTTTAAATGGATAAAGTTTCCAAAATTATCCATAACAAGGTCATAAACTTTCAAGATCTAAACTTTATGCACTAAAATGACCAAAAGCTCATAGCATTAAAAGTAGCTAGATCTAACAAATGCATCATCAAGATTCAAACTTTATACCTCTAGAAGATAGATCAAGGCGAACAAGTCTAGATCTACAAGATCCAATGCAACCAACACTTCTCCAAGAAGTTCCTTATTCTTCAAGGTGCATCATGCATACTCCAAAGAACTAAAAAAAAACTTTATTTTAGCTCACAAGGCTCAAATAGGGTTAGGGTTTCATGAAAGGGGTGGAGGCTGAGAATGGAGTGGGTTTGGGAAGTTAAGGAACTTAAATAGGGCTCAAACCACGAAAATATGGTTTAGGCACTGATCATGTACGCCCAACGTACTCAGGGTGCCTTAGTACGCCTAGCGTACTCCCCTTTGTACGCCCAGCATACTCAGCTTAACCCAAAACCGACCAAAATTCAAACAATCATAACTTCTTCGTTCTAACTTTGGTTTTGATATTCTTTATATCCATGAAAAGCTATTAAGGATCTCTACAAGCGTATTTAATTAATTTTGACTTAAAACACCGCGAACTAAAATCCATAATTCATAAAAGAAGAAGGTGTTTCCAACAAGAGAAGGTCAAAGGGATTGTGATTTTGTGGTTTTCAAGCTTGGGTATTCATTGTTGAGGTAGTAAATCGATCCCTTCTTCTTCTTTGTACAAGATCCTTGAGTCCAGGGTTTTCTCTATGCCTTTATTGGCTTGAATTGATGCATATGTTGTCCCTTTGAGTGTTAGACTCTAGATCTGGACCTTTAGAGGTCCAAAGAGCATTATATATCCTGCTTTATGTTGTTCCATGGAGGAAATGAACCTAGGATGCCATTTTAGAAACCATTTCACTAAAAGAAGCCTTAGGTGCGTTGCATGAGTGTCAAGATTTGACCTTTACATGATTATTGGGCATGGGGACGTCAGATCTATACGTTAGAGAAGCAGATCTTGCCTCAGAAGGTCGTTTGGGTCATTGTCATGGAAGAAACTCGTCGAGTCCATATGGGGACTCGATGAGTCGAGTCGGGTTGCCCCGCGACTCGTGATCAGTATTATCCGTTGAGCGGAAGGTTCACTCGACGAGTCAAGTGAGGTTAGAAAGATCCAAAGGACGCGCTTGGACTCGCCGAGTCACCTATGTGCACTCGATGAGTTTGGTCAAAGTTTGACTGTTGACTTTCGTTGACTTTTAGGGTTGGGTCAACATTTAGACTTTTTGTAACACCCAAAGTTTGGAAGGCCAAGAAAGGAAAGAAAACCCTAATTTTAAGGGCGAATCGGCGAGTCCAAGGATGAACTCGGCGAGTCCGAGCGGGATCCGAGTTGAGGAATAAGTGATCGACTCGGCGAGTCTGGTCTGTGCGAGGAAAACCCTAAAATCGGGACTTGGATCCTATTTAAACGCCTCATTCTCTCCCCTAAGGTTCCTTTACTGCATCTTTCACCCAAAACACCAAACCCTAGTCGCCTTAATCATTGATTGAGCCAATTAGAGCCTTGAAGAGTGCATTAAAGCTTGGAGAAGGAAGAAGGATCTTGGAGGTGCAAGAAGGGGCTATAGATCCGGGATTGGGGGGATATTTCTGAGCATTTGGAGGTAATAAACTAGTTCTTGGACTCCTTTGCACCTAGATCTATGTGTTGTTGTTGGGGCTTTTTTAGCCATAACGTTACTCTTTCAAGTTAGAAGCCAGATCTGAAGTTGCTACTTCAGATCTAAGCAAATTATGGTCTTTAGAAGCATAAAGTAGCAACCATTGAGTTGATTATGGAGCCTCTTTGCCTTAAACCCTAGTTCATGGTGTATTTTGCCTAGGTCTCCTTCTCTACACGTAAAGTTTGCAACTTTACGTGAGGAATAGGCTTGGGAGGGGTAGATCTACAGTTTGGAGTCCATGCATGACTCAAAAGTCCTCTACATGTAAGGAGATATGAATGGACTCGACGAGTCCTTTGAGTGGACTCGGCGAGTAGCATGAAGAGCAGGAGCAACTCGATGAGTGGGATGAACAACTCGTCGAGTCAGATGAAGATTACCTTGTACTCGGCGAGTCTGTTCTTGGACTCGGCGAGTCAGGTTGCGAAACCCCAAACCCTTCGAGTTGAGACTCAAATCAGTGAGTCGGATGGAGACTTGATGAGTTGGACAGGTAAGGACTCAGAAATCGGTAGACTCGGCGAGTCGAGACGCGAAAAGAAGGATTCTGAAATTATGAACTCGGCGAGTCAGTAGGGTGACTCGGCGAGTAGGGTTGACCTGGAAGGTTGACCTTGACCAAGACTTTGACTTGGACCAGGGTTGACTTGGTTGTCTTTGAGGGCCAGTTAGACTCAGTGTTACATTGATATTGGTAGTTCGGGGAGCAAGGGGAGCAGGAGTTCAGTGAGTTATCGAGCAGCAGCTAGTGAGTTCATCAACAAGTTCAGCCAGTGCAGGAGAGTTTCCCTTTGTGTGAATGGGTCTAAGGCTACAATGTCGGCCCATGTAGTTATGAGTAGAAGACCCAGGGGTTAGCCCTAGGCACAATATGCTAGTATGATATTCAGGATGAGGTCCAGTAATAGCGGGCGGGTGCCTAAGGATTTGTTTATATGATAGTTTATACTTGTTGTCTGTGTGATACATGTATGTGCCTGGTAGGGAGGTGAGTGTGGGCGAGGTCCCGTATCTCACCAATAGCAGAGTGTGGATGGGGTTCCATATCTCATTAGTAGCAGAACAGGGGCAAGGCCCAAGTTAGGGAAAGAGTGAGAGTGGGTTGGGCCCGTATCTCACTACCAGTAGGAGCGCGGACGGGGTCCCATGACTCATCAGTAGCAGGACAAGGGCGAGGCCCAGGATAGGCGAGGCCTTAGGATAGGATCAGTCGTATGAGTTTAACTTATGTGTTGTGATATGTTGTATGATATTATTAGTTGGCGGGCGAGGCCCTGTGATATGTGTATGTGTTATTATTTGTTGGCGGGCGGGGCCCTGTGACAGGCGAGGCCTAAGTAAAACATATATGTATCCGAGCGGGGCTCGAAGCCAGCCGGGGCCGTTATAGCAGGCGAGGCCCGAGGCAGCGGGCGAGGCCCAAGATAGCTGGCGTAGCCCAGTATGTGCAGTATGTGATTATGCATGGTATGTGGTAGGGTGGGGAACTCACTAAGCTTCGTGCTTACGGTTTTCAGTTTTGGTTTCAGGTACTTCCGGTAGCGGAGGGAAGAGTTCGGGGTGATCGCATGGCACACACTATAGATTAGACAAATTGGGAATGTTTACTCTGATAATGAACATGTGTTTTGAAAACTTATACTCAGATTATGTTTTGGAAAGATGACTTTGCTTAAAGTAATGTTTTATTAAAAGAAATTTTTGGTCTTAAATTTTGGGTCGTTACACTTTTGGATCATTTGAAGGGTAAAATGGTCTTTTAGCCTTATAAGAGACCATTGGAACGGACTAGTCTAGCCTGGAGATCCGTTATTGATTTGAGATGATTGCTTATGTGTTTAGGCGGGGCTAGGTCTTTATTATGAGGTTCAGGGATACCGAGCACGTGAATTACTAGATAGTATACGAGGCGAGTCTTCTCACTATACTTTACCTAGAGTGGTAACTATGTATGACCAAAAGGTCTTATATACTATGCGGAGTATGTGATATGTATGTGTTATGCTATGTTATGAGTACTATGATATGGACCGGAAGTTCAATAGTGTATGGACCCGAAGGTTAAGATGATGAGGACCGGAGGGTCATACGGGTAGGGCTGGAAGGTCTACCAGGGTTGGGACGGAAGTCCCCTGAGACACATGGACTGGAAGGTCCCATAGAGTATTGCCTTGAATGGCGTATGTGTTGTATGTGGTATTTTGGGGAACTCACTAAGAATTTTTGCTTACAATGTTATGTGTTATGTGTTCCAGGTACCAGCGATGATTGCGGGAAGGCGTCGACATGTGTTATGTGTTGTATGTGGAGATTTATTTTATGATCTTGGGATAGGTTTTTATCATGATGAAATTTTTAAACATGAGATTTGAGAATATTGAATGAGTTTTTATGATTTTTGAAAAATGAAAAATTGTTTTAAAAATTTACGTTGTTACAATTTGTTTATGGTGGTCTGTCATCTTTTGGTTTTCTTGATGTGTGTTTCTCTTATGGGCAATTTATGCCATTTTCTACAAAGTTTGTCGACACGTGTTTGTCACGTATATTGTTTACCGCTTTATCATCCAATCATATTCGGATTTGTGTACCCGCTTTTCATCAACCCAGGTTAAATCCAGATGTTACACCGCTTCAAATCTCATCTTCTACACCGTCTATAGACTTTTCCTTAGACCCCCACCGTTTCTTGCATCAATTTCCAAGAAGAACAGTTTCTCCACCGTCTTCTTCAAAAAACTCCGAAAAGCAGATGTACCGGCGATGACAACCGTTGTTTCCCTCATCTAGATGAACTCATCGGGTATATTCTTCCTCATCCAGATGTACCCTCAAGACATCGTGTGACCATCGTCGCCTAATCTCTTTTTTGTTGGTATCATGTCTCATCTTTATGCTATCACTGTCGTATCATCTTTCCACCACTCTTCCTTCATTGGTAATCGATTTCAGAAGCGAGGCTGAGAAGTCGGCAAAGGGTTCCCTCGACACATTATCCACTATTCTCTCATCTTTCCACCACTCCTCATTCTAACTGATACCTTTCCCGCTCTCGTATTCATTTGTAATTAAAAAAAGCTACATGCAACAACCATTATTGATCGTGAGAGGAAGGAGGTGTAGACATGGAGAATGTGAGCGGAAGAAAGGGACTCCCTAAACTTAAGAAGAGTACATGTATTTAATTTGCTGCAATCTTTTTGGAATCTCTTGGGATCGTCATTGACTCTTGAATAAGTATTCACATGGGTTTTCAATCTTTACTTGAATTAATTACGTTTTTTCTATCATAGAAAGTAATTACCTAATCTATGGGATTTTGGCATAAGTTGTGAAATTGCATAAGTGTCGTATAAGATAACTAATTTTACTTTAAGCATCTTGGGACTAATATAATTATGAAGTATAATTTCAATTGCATTACTTCATTTCATTTAGTTTGCATAGTTTGACATTAAACTTAAACTTTTGGGTCTTGATTCATTCAATCCATGTCATTACTTACTTCACTTAAATTATAGACTCATGGCTTTGACATGTTTACAAGATTTCTTAGAAGGGGGTTGAATGGTGCATGGTTACAGTTGGATCATAATAGGTTTTTTTGTAGGTCCAAACTGGTAAATGCAATGTGAAGTCTGAACCTTACAAATTTGAAATTAGTGACGAAAATCACACAAATTTTTTAAATGAAGTCATTTTAACATATACAAGCTGCAGTATTACACAAAAAGGATAAGCTTCATATGGAAGTGGATGAACTTACATGTCAATGGCAATTAGATGCAAAAGGGAAGTGCATGCTGGAATTACAGAATAACTTAAGGCTAAAGTTGATGAAGAAAATGAACTGGTAAATGGACACGAATCTAAGAATATGGTTGACAAATTAACTATAGAATTAGAAATTTTAAAGCTAATGTTTTTTTCTTGTTGGGTTGCAGAGTGTGTTAGAATTAAAGAGAAACTGGTCTACTAAATCTGAAAACAAGTGCACTGAAGCCCTTCACACAAGTGAAATTAAGCCTCAAGAGTTGGAAGAAAATGTAAACATGGCCAATCAAGACCACGACAACCGAGTTTACTGACTGCAGATCTACTTACAGGTAATTTTCCGTTATACAGTTTCTACTTGATTTAATGTTTGTACAAAATGATATGTTTTGAGGTTTGGCAAAAAATTCTCATATAAATTTGATTTGAAGATAAGATTATGAAAGTAAATATTGAAGTAACTTGCTATTGACTACTTTAAACAATTATTTATCTCATTCAGTTCCTAACAATCATTGTGAAGATACTTTACATTGATCAATAACCATAAAACACGACAGGAAAGTCGTTAAAAGCCTTCATTGCTAAAGTTCTTTATTTACATCAAAAAGCTTCCTAACTATATATATATATATATATATATATATATATATATATATATATATATATATATATATATTAAACTCCAAGTATGTTGACTTTCCCTATAATTTATATGACCGATCTTTACAACTTTTAGTCTTACTTCTCATGTGATTTTTTCCTTAACTGCATCTTTGAATTTTGCTATAGTTAAGTATCCCATGATAAGTTTTTGTAGGTGCTTGATTTTTAACAAATTAGACCAAATCTATTGGAGCGCAACATGGCCTAAAGTGGTCGAGAGGTTGATTAGACAATTCTTACGCAATCTATATAAGGTTACTATTTATTTTTATCTTATTACTCCATACTCAGTGGTGTTTCTTTTTCCCTCATTAAATCCTTTACGAGTAAAGTGGTTGAATGGGTAATGGTGTCTATGTGGATAAAGTGTTGTATAATAAAGTCTATCTTTTTGTCATAATGTGATTTTTTATATATTATAATCACCAGATAGAGTTGTGCTCAAATAAAAGTTGTAATGTATAAATGATAAATGTATTGATTGAAAACATAAAGAATATTAGTTTAAGGGATTTGCTAATATCGTATGTTCATGCCCTCAACAACATTGGACCTTGGAGCTGGTAAGGTAAATAAACATTTATTATTATTATTATTATTATTATTATTATTATTATTTTTATTATTATTTATTTTTTTAACTTATAAATGCCTTTGCGGGCAATATCATCATTTTACATGTTACCTAATAACATACATTATATATCACTTTGTATATAGGTCATTACTTTGATATTGCAGTAGTCGGGCCAGCTCTACCTGGTATGTATGTGATTACCGTTTGAAACTTCTTCTCAGTAACAAAAAGTAACTTGGAAACAAGGATTGTCAAGTCGACGAAGTAAGATGTTATCAATTTATACGATCTAATCCATCATTTATTAAGATTTTGAATAATATAGCCTAGCCTTTGTTGGAAAAATAAAATGACCTTATCATTTTCAAGAACAATTGTTGGAGAGATATAATTCAAGACTATAAACAATAAAATGACCTTTGACAGAACACCAGTAATTGTTAAGATTGAAACAACACCTTAGTCACCTGAAGAGATAAAATATCTTTTATTTTTGCAGTTTTTGGTAGAGGTAGATGTTGTTGACCCGCGCAAGGGCGTTTATGTAATTAGCGCTACCAGCGGGTCTATGATATAAACAACCATGTTTATAAATAAATGAATCACACAAACACTAAAATCAAATTCACAAGAACAATGCTTCTCATTCGATACTAGAAAATCAAGAGAGAATTACAATTACACATAGACTTTCCAACAAGAAAATATTCCAATTACACTATAATAAAAACTACCTTTTTTCCATTTCACGATATAGAGCATCTTCTAACAAACTAAAAATGATAAATACCAGCATTACCCTTGAGCTAACATGCAATTTGATATATCATCTTTTTTTTAATAAATCACTTTTTTCATGTCAAATTATTATAATTGCATAATTTTAGGCTTGAGGTGATAAATCAGGCAGCCTTAAGACCCACAAGATTTGAGAAACTTTTGTATGTTTCAGGAGAGATTTCCAATATTAGGTGAGGTACCACTCTTGGTCCTACATTGGCTATACCAACTGTAAGTTTCTGCTTCTTTTATTCTTTTTTTTTTATCATTAGTGAATGCTTTTTTCAATTCCGATATCAATATTTTCTTTCAGCATGTAGGAATCTATATTTCTTGCTATGACATCTTTTATAATTGGTTTGAAGTGTTTGCAGATGAATTAATCTTTGCTTTTTTTAAATGCATAGGCATTTAAAGACTTCACCACCGATAAAAGAAATTCATGGATATGTTGGTGGACATGAAGACCAATTGTAATTTAGATATGAAGTTATTGCTTCCTTTTTGCACTCAATGTAATTTTGATTTCGAGATGTTAATAATTGACTTCATCTTTTTGACTGCAATGCACAAAAACAACAATTTACATGTTTTATTTTCATTTAATTTTCTTTATTAATCATGGTACATTTTGTGTGGGCATACATCGATTACTGGAAACTTATTGTAAGCACATTGATTTTATGGATAAAAGTAAATTGCATTTATTTGTAAAGTAAGTAAAGTTTGTTGCTATTTTTTACCCTCTGTGTAACGCTTGTTTCAGGTATCATTTATTTCTCAAAATTTTAAGGTTTTAGACTGGAACTCGACGAGTTAGGGAGCTCCAACTCATCGTGTAAGGATCATATTGGATGCAGGATTAAGGGTCTACTCGACGAGTTGGAAGGCCCCAACTTGACAAGTAGACACTGGAAATGAAAACCCTAATTTTCAGGGTTTGTACCATTTTTAAAGGCCTTAAGCCTCATTAGTAGCCTCCCTTATCACCCCCATCATCCAGAGAAACCCTGGTGCACCCATTTCCTATCATTGTGTGTGTGAGAGCTTGGAGAGTGACTTTTGGTGCTCTTTTGAAAGGAACTAGAAGCTTTAAGAGGTTAGATTGAGTAGAAGGCAGTAGATCCGGGATTTCCTCAAGTGTTTCAGCTACATTGAGGTATAAAGTCGAAACCTTAGCCTTTTATTGCTTAGATCTTATTATCTGAAAGTTTATGGCCATTATTAACCTATTTTAGGACTATTCTTGGATTTGAGCATGATATGAAGATTTGGCTTCAGATATGGATACCTCAGGGCCTTTTTGGACATAAAGTTGCCAACTTTATCAAGTCTTGGCCCTCTTTCATGCTCTAAGACCCTTGATAAGCTTGTTTTTAGCCCTTTGATGCCTTGCATGGATGTGAAGTTAGAAACTTTACGTAGTATCTTAACCCTAGGGGACTGTAGATGTAGTTTGGGGCTTTAGATTCAATTGAAAAGGGCTGAATATGTTAAGACTAGGAAAACTCGACGAGTTGCCCTGGCAACCCGACAAGCTGGATCAGGCTCCGCGCCTTCTAGATACTGAGTGAACTCGACTAGTTGATAAGACAACTCGGTGAGTTAGCTAGGGCTTTCCCGGTTTTCTGAACACTGAAGGAACTCGACGAGTTGCTAGATGCTCTCGACGAGTTGGGGTCAACATGGACTTTTTACCTTGACCTTGACCATGGTTGACCAAGTTTGACTTTAAGGGTATATTGGTATTTCAGGATTTTGACAAGTAAGTCATATGGCGATTGTAGGCTATTGAGTTAGAGTTGTGGATTGGGATTGATATTATCGGTTCAACATTTCTTGAGAGGTGAGTCTCTTCACCATACCAATGGGTCTAAGACACCAATGTCGGCTCATTATATGATATGTGGATTGTTTGTTGATTATGTGTTATGTTGATATAACAATTGCATGGAAGACCCCAAGGGATTCCCATGGTAGTAAATGGAGACCATGTGGGGGTTCCCATGGCATTTGGTATAAGACATTGGAAGGTTTCCATGACATCCTAGTATGTTAGCATGATTAGCTTGTATGATATTCCTTGGTTAGCTAAGACCATGTAGGGGTTCCCATGGCAGTTAGTGAAGACCATGTGGGGGTTCCCATTGCAAGTAGCTAAGACCATGTGGTGGTTCCCATGGCAGGTAGTCGAGACCATGTGGGGGCTCCTATGGCAGTGAGCTAAGACCACAAGGGGGCTCTAGTGGCACTCGGTATTAGACCTTTGAGAGTTTCCATGGCATCCTATATGTTTGTATACATGACTTATGTGGTATGTGTAGCTTATAGAGCTAATATGAATTACGTGATTATGTGGATTGTGTAAGGTATGCTCTGGGGAACTCACTAAGCATTAGCTTACAATTTGTTGGTTGTTTCAGGTATTTCAGAGCCTAAGGGCAATGACTCGGCTTGATGGCACGACAGACACTCTCCTACGATTTTATTTGGGGACACTCTGATATTATGAATAATATGTTTGATACCGTGGATTTTGAAAACAATTGTGAATGGTATTTTATGTTTATTGGAAATAATTTTGTTAATTAAAAAATGAAATTTTTTATGGAAAATTTGGGTTGTTACACTTTGCACTTTTTATGACAACATGATCACCTTATTTACATTGTCAATTTTTATAAAATTTGCATCCTTTTTAGTAAATATAATATTTTATATTTTATATAATTGCTTAAACTATTCAATTTATATATCAAAATGCTATGACTTTGTATCAGATCAAGATTACCATGAGATGGAAATATAGTGACTTTGTATATTCTATGTTAGCATATCCATATCCTACAAAGCGAGGTTCCTTATCTAGTTCAAATATTATTGTTGGGTGATACGGAGAAAATAGTGTACATGAAAACGAACCATGTGATCACTTGCTTGTTGTAAGATTATACAATCGGTCCTTTCTCTTTTTTCACAAATAGTCAATTTAGGATCAACAACTACAAAATGAGATTGAAGAGCGTCGTAGTATGCTAAACCTTAAAGGAGAGTGAGAGTTTGAAGTTACCGGTAGGTCAATATAAAGGAGTTTCTACTCTACCATAATAAATATTTAAGAATCAATGCATGAAATTTTAATAAATTATCGTAAAAAATAAATAAGAGGGCTAGTCTTAGGAAATGACTTAACTTAAAAGACAGATAACACCCTAGATTGACTTATGTTTGCACACCCAAACCACGATTTTCATATTTTTGGTTGTGTTGTGGTCGATGATGGGACGACAATCAATTCTGGTGGTGATCGAGACGAGAGGGTTTTGGTGTGATGGATTTTTTTTTTAAATTGATACTAGTTTGAAAAAAACTATAGGGAAGAAAACATTAACAAAAAAAAAATTAAAATTAAAGGCCATATAATAAGGAAAAAATGGACTACAATGTAATTTTCAGATAACCAAAAAACATTTTTTGTAATTTGATTTGTGGGAATTGAGCAAACTAAGTATAAAAAGTTTTTTTTTTAAATAATAATTATTTTTTCAGTTTTTGAAAAATAACTATTTACTCTCAAATACGCTATTTCATATTTGATCTTTGAATTTTGGAGCTCTTTTTTTGGTTTTTTTCTAAAGAAATATCTATAAAGACTATACTTATGTTTGAAATGTCAATTTTGAAGTGTTTAATGTCATCATTTTCATTAACATTTCTAATTTAAGTAAAAAACGAATTTTTTCTCGAAATTTTGGAATTGTTCGGATTCTGGTATTGTTTTTAAAATTCTTAAGTTTTTTTTCGAACTCTGAAATTTCAGAATATTGGTTTGGAATTCCGAAATGTCAATCAAAAATGTATATTTTGTGAGAAAAAATGTCTTTTTTTTTTCTGTCTATTTTGGACTAAATGGTTTTTTTAATATTTTTTTATTATTTTCTTCATAATTGTGATTAGATTATTATTTCGTTTTTATTCCCTACTTTGTCCTTTCTCAAAACAAAATAATTAACAAACTTTGAGAGTTACCATTTAAAAAACAAAACGAAACATAACTAAAAAAGGAAATTGGAGCCCGGTACCGGTGTTCATAATTTAATTTCTTGGTGGGCTTTATGTTCAGGAAACAAGTGTCAATGAGCCATGGCCCATGGACCATGTTACGATTGGTCTAAATTGGGCCGAAAAGGATAATTTAATTCGGCTATTTTCAGCTTGAATTCTTGACTAATGATTAACCTACGACCTTCGTACTTTAAGACCTTAATAATCTATAAGACCTTTTTCGCCTACCCATTTGCCAATAACAATTTATGGCCTAAATACATATACAATTATACATGTGAAAAAATTATTCAAAATGGTTATAAAAGAATTACCAACATACATATTCCCGTAGGTTTGTAGTAATATATTAACATAATATCATATCATAAGGACTAGATTAAATATTCAGTTCTACTTTTGAATTATTTTTTTGAAGTTGATTTTCTAGCGATTTTCATTAAAAATTTATTGGTTAATTTTAGGTTCTTATAGCATCAAAAGCTTAATATATTTTAGATTCGACAAGGTTTGTTATGCATTTTAATCATTTTATTCTAAGTAGGTTAACATGTCAAAATCATTACCCAACTCCTACATCTAAAACCCATTTCCAATGAAATAAACGTGGTATGCCTATGAAAAAAAATCGTTGCCCCTTACCTAAATGTTTCATACCTAAAAACGAACATACATTATAATAGTAATACATTTGGAATATTACTCATAACGTTTATCTTTAAATGTTTGGTCAAAATAAACACTTGAAAAGAGGGATGGCTCTAAGATGGTAGTGGTACCTCTCCTTACAATAGGGACCTTTTGGACCACTTACACAAGAACAAGGAAGTGAGCATTGAGCCATTGATTACCCTCTTTATTTCAAAAAGAAAAAATTCATGTATTTCTTTTAAAAGCATGGTGCTTGATTTCATACATAGTTTAATAAAAAATATATTAATTAAAAATTAAGTATTCAAAATATCTGTTAATTACATGTCGTCAATCTTTTCAGTATTTCATCATTGTGGCTAATTGTGGGTAAAGAGGTTAAAATATTTAATACCAAAAACTATATTATTTAATTAAAGATTAAAAAAAAACTTATAGCAAAACGTATATAGATTTTTGATTACGTAAAAATGTAAAATATGAGGCAAGGTAATAAATATTGGTTTGACTTTAAAGTTTATTGTTCTAGAAAAGGGATATGTCATGGTAAAAAGAATTGCCTTTATTCTCTCCTCCGAGTGTAGTTAAGATCAATTTGAAGTTATTTAGTAAGGTAATCTTTGCTTTTGACTCAATAGATTTGATAGGAAGAAAATTGATATGTATGATTTTTTTATTTAATATATAAAACATCTTCTAGTGCGTTAAATGAGGACATCCATGTATTAAGGCCCCCATTTCCCATTCTTTCTTAACTAAAACCTCATCTGATGTTCGTTTTTTATCCCACATTTTTTTTTTTTGCGGTTGCACTGCATTGCTTCGTCTCCTGAAAATGAGTTTTAAAATTGGAGTTTCAGTTTATGTGGTCTTGGTAAAGTGTGGATGCGATCTTTACCGTACTTTTTGCCACATAAGCAGGGAAACACCGCCTCCTGATTGCGGTTTGGTGCAGTTTAGACCGCAGTGCGGTACTTCCTTGCTGCACTTTCACTTTCTCTCCTCTTTTATTTATTCTCTCTCTTCTCTTTCAACTAATCACATTTTTTTTCTCTTTTTACCATAATCTCACTTCCTTGGTGTGGCATGAAACCGCACTTGTATGGTAAAGAGTGATGTGACGCTTATGTGGCGGGGGAGAGAGTACGGTTTCGGTGGCACCATTCCCTCCAGCTTAAGTGATAATGGTAGAAGAGTATATTTTTGTTTATTCTTTTTCTTTTCGTTTTCATGAATTGATTTTAAACATGTGATCATATTTTATTTTTGAACTATGTTCCAAACTATTTTTTAATTTTCAACCTTATTGGATGCATGCATCCTACAGTATCACTAGGCCAAATGCCTCTTGATATATACAGTGATAGATCTATGATTTTATGGGTAGGATACAATGATTTTAAGTACCCATAACAAATATATGTAAAATTACAAGAAAAGAATAAATTACATTATCCTAAATTACATATTATACTATCTTTTAACATTTTTCATCTCTCACAAATGATAATTATAATTTTATTTGTAACATTTATTAATGTAATTTTTAAATGACATCAAAATAATATTTAATCAACATGTATAAATTATAATATACGAGTTTTACACCTATGATTTTGTGGGTCAGATCAAAATGATTTTAAGTACCGATAACAAATATATGTTAAATTACAAGAAAAGAATAAATTACATTATACTAAATTATATATTATACTATCTTTTAACATTTTTCATCTCTCACAAATGATAATTATAATTTTATTTGTAAGATTTATTAATGTTATTTTTCAACGACATCAAACTAGAAATTTAAGATTTATATATTAGAAAACTAGGTGTAAGACCTATATATTATATATGTTGGTTAAATATTAAAATTTAAATAATAAGTAATTTTTTAAATAAAATATTAAAATAAGGAGTAAATAAACATATTAATTATAATTTACTATCATATTTATTCATTTAATACTTCCATATATAAATAAAAGTATTATGTGACTTTTTAATTCTAAAAATTGAAAAAACACATAAATTGACATGCAAATATTATTTATTTAAAAAATATGATAAAATGATAAATGTCAATTGATGAGAGATTAACATGTGACAAAATTATTTTCATTTATTAGGATAGATTATCAAAACAAATAAGAAGTAAATACAAAGCAAATTACTTTGACGAAAAGAAAATTATAAATTTTGGTTGTAATATACTAAGTTAACAAGTTAGGGTTAACCCACTTGGCTAACAAGGTGTCTAACTAGGAGTTTCTAACCATGAAGTCTTAGGTTCAATCCAAGACAAATACTAACATGACCGTTCAAAAAAATAATATAATAAGTTAACAAAAAAAAGAAGAAGAAGAAAGTGGGCCTTACATTCAATAAATATATGTATTTCATAACAATCGAATGTCTTATAATCATAAAAAAATATACAAATAATAAATGATTTAGGTCATTTTTGGTCACTTAAATTTTGACTTTGTGCTTATTTTGTAACATCCTAAGAATTTTTGGTATTTCTGAATCCTTTCTATTTATTTTGTCAATTGTAGTCCCTGGGGTTGGAAGAGTCGAGCTATGGGAAGCCTAATATATAAAGTTGCAACTTTGGGACCAGGAAGAGTACGCTAAGGTACGCTGAGCGTATTAGGCGCGCCCTAGTATGCTAGGCGTACACTTGTGTACGCTAAGCGTACTCACGTGAGCCGATCTAACAGATCACTAATCATATGCTAGCGTATGATATCTATGTGCACATGATTGTTTGATTGGGGGTTGGGTTGAGGCGGACGTGCTTCGTGCTGAAGGCCAACATACTCAGGGTGGACCGGATAGACTACATACCCGGTTAGGGCATATTAGTCAGATTGAAGGCCCGACGAGCGGTCCGGATAGGCTGAAGGCCCTAAGAGGCGGTCCAGACGTGCCGAAGGTTCAAAGAGCGGTCCAGATAGGCAGAAGGCCTGCGAGGCGGTCCAGTCAGGTTGATGGCTCATTATGTATGTTGTTTGTTTATATGATATGATTATGATTGTATGTCGTTGGTATTTTGGGGAAACTCACTAAGCTTCAGGCTTACAATTGTTGATTTTGTTTCAGGTACTTCTGATGATCGCGGGAAGGCAAGGGTTTGATCGTGCACGTCCTTATGTTTTTATGATTTGATTCTGGGATACTCTGACTGCTGATCGACCCCCCATTGCAAAGTATCATTCTTTTTCATCAAGCGGGTCAACAAAACTGTAATTTTGGAGAAATACTAGATAAATCTCCAATACTACCTCGTGAGACCTTGGAAGCTCCGAATATCAGATGGGGTACTCAAAATCTCTCATCGCATTACAGCCTCGATCTTGGCCGATCAACCAATATACCTTTTTGGTTGACGATGTGCCCCAAGAACTGCACCTCGCGCAACCATAACTCACATTTGGAGAATTTGGCATACAACCTCATCTTGTCAGGGTCTCCAATACATCTCGCAAGTGTTCCTTGTTCTAGGAGTAGACCAAAATATCATTTATAAATACTATCACCGATCGATCCAGCATTGGCCTGCAAACCTGAGTTATGAGATCCATGAACACTGTTGGTGCATTCGTGAACCCGAATGGCATCACCACGAACTCGTAATGACCATAATGAGTCTGAAGTTCATCTTTTGCATGTTATCATCCATGACCCTCATCTGATGGAACCCAGATCGTAAATCAATATTGGAAAACCAATGTGCAACTTGAAGCTGGTCAAATAAGTCGTCGATCCTCGACGGTGGGTAACGGTTCTTCACCATTACCTTATTAAACTCTCTGTAGTTAATGCACATCCTTTGTGAACCGTCCTTTTTCTTCATGAATAGTATCGGTGCTTCCCAAGGTGAGCTACTTGGCCGAATAAATCCCTTGTCTAGCAGCTCCTAAAGCTACACAGACAGCCCATGCATCTTTGGTGGTGCCAAGCGATATGATGCCTTGGCTATTGGAGCCGTTCCAGGAACCAAATCAACCCGAAACCCAACTTGCCTCTCGGGAAGCACTCCTGATAATTCCTCAGGAAACACATCAGGGATAGCTCAAACAACGGGCACCTTACTCAACGACGTCATGCCCTATTCTCGAGTATCTGCCATATAAACCAAAAACCAAGAACAACCCTACTAAAGATATCTTTTATCCCTCATAGGTGTACAAAGTGTTGGCCCATGCGAAGCTCCCTTGCCAGGAATAACCAGTTCTCCCACACTTGGGGTTTGAACTATCACTAGTTGGTGCTCATAGTCAATTATGGACCCATTGGGGCCCAACCAATCCATCCTGATAATAACTTCGACCCTTGCAGAGGAATCGACACCAAATTAATAAAGTATCTCTCGCTGAACAGATTCAGGATGCACCCATGGTGAACCCTCAAAACAGTCACAAAATGGTCATCCGCATTCTCAACCTCCATTAGGTAATCCAGAGTCCCGGGAGCATCACAAAACTTCTGGCTAAGCGCAAGAGATACAAAGGATCAAGTAGCACCCGAATTAAATAAGACATGAGTAGCCATATCGCTGACTAAAAATGTCCTTATATAAGATCATATATAACATGAGCATAAATAAGGAAAGAAATAAAACATATGAATAACTCAAGTACTAGTAAGCACATCTGATGCTCCAAGGGACTCATCGGTGGTAAGATGAAATGGCGTAATCTATACCACATGTGTCTCCGCCTTGCCCTGATGGCCATCAATAACCCTCAAGGTGGCTGGTGCAGGCGCCACCACCTCCCCTCGTCATAATCTCGGAAAATTGACCTTTTTATAGCTGGTTTGATTATAATGAAAGCAAATAAGAGTTACCCAGGGACAACTCCTACTCAAATAACATGACTGACCACATCTAAAACATCCTGAACCCATTGCACGATATGACCCACTGTGCGGCTTTCCGCACTTGCCTCAATGGACCCGACCCTGTTGGCCTCTGGTGCATGAATCGAAAGTCTTGATCCTCTTAGCCTGGCCCACTATTGTCTGTACCTGCTCTGGCTTGCGCTTCGTCCGAACCTCCAACTCAATCTCCTACTCACGGGCCTTCTTAATCATATAATTTAGGGTCTTACACCCCAAAAATCTTACAAACTCCCTGATGTCATCCCTTAACATGTCATGATATCTCATCTTCTTCATTTTCTCATCCACAATGTACTGTGGAAGCAACAGATCTCTCTCATGGAACTTGGTGGTAATCTCCCCACAGTCTCAGTAGTCTGTTAAAGGTTCCAAGAACTCCCTCAGCAGTTGTTGCACCTCGATCGCTGGAGCAAACTCCCTCTAGAACCTTGTAAAAAACTCCTCCCAAGTCATGATTGCCACTGTCACAGACCCTACAGCTCGGCCAACCTCATCCGACTAGTTACATGCTCAGTCCTTCAGCATATAGGATAGGAATCCCACCTTTCTCCTTCAGGACAAAAACTCGTCCACTGAGCATTCTCTATATCAATGATCCAACATCAGCTAGCAATGAGGTCCTTATCCCCAATTAACGTAGGTGCTCCACAAGCATTGAACTCCCAAAATGATGGAGTCCGTGCTCCAATATGACCCATATTCTCTACTCAAAAGGACCTGACCCGCTCATCCGTAAGCTCCATAACCCCCTCCTTGATGGTACCAAACATCACAGGAGTAGCACCCAAGATACCACGAGTAACCTCAGCTATAATGAACTCACACAACCTTTCATCAATCGGTTATGTACCAGAGCTAGAGCTAGAACCTGAACCTAAGCCAAAACATCCTCCTTGAGTGACCATCACCATCCTCTAACTGAAACACATACATATAAACAATCAACATTAGACTCGAGGAAACTCTCACTATATAGGTCTCCTTAGAGTCTCTAGGTTTGTTCTTGTCTCAAGTACAGATCTTATGCTTCCAGTAGTACGAGACCAATACTACCTTTCACACCTATTTGTACCTTCCTCAAGAGTCTTCTTGATTCCTCTAAGTCACCACACTAGAACTATATACCAATCCTATGTTAAACAACATACATATCCTATACTTTCCTAGGAATCCTCAACACCCACCGCTCGCAATATCGAGAACCTTAATCAACACTGTTAGTTGCCTTATGCATGAAAGTTATACACAAAATGGAATCAGATAGACTATCAAATGATGATACTACCCTAAGTCCACAACCAAACAAAGAGCAGGAAATGAGGCTAAATCATCATTCTAGGGCTATATGAGGGTAACTGTATACAACTTTAAAAGCATACACTTAGCAATTAACTGAGCTGATATCAATTCCAAGTAATACATAACATCCGATCCTCCTAGGCTATAAGGCATCATACAAATCAGGTAATTCTATCATATGATTCCTGAAGGTATCCTTATCCCTCATCTAACATGCAATTCACATATCAAGCATATTGATCATAATACATATGTATGGATAATTTGGGAACCGCTTACTTGAGCTTGGCTAATTACATGCATCACACCCCTTTTACCTAGTAAAAATCTTGTTAAAATTCAAGTTGTTTTTCTTTTGAAAAGATTATCATTAACCCAATATGAGTTCTGACACACCCAAAAGTGTGCCCAAATCCCTCAAACCAAGGGCCTCATACCAACTTGTAACAACCCAAAACCCGTGATAAAAGTTTTCAATTAAAAATAAATAGTTTTAATCACCAAATAGGTCCAAGTTAATAACAGTGTACAATATCGAAAACATCATAATAATAGTATCCAAAAAGTGCGGAAACTATGATGGAAGGATATTGTGTCATCACGTCGGGCTCTTCCCTTTTGTACTAGAAGTACCTGAAATCACAAACATAAACTGTAAGCATAAAACTTATTGATTTCCCCCAAAATACCACATACCAAACGTATAAACTGGGCCTAGCCCTGGGGTATATTCCAACCCAATAAACAAATATGGGCCCAACCCTGGGGTATATTTGAACCCAATAAACAAATATTGATATAACCCTGGGGCCCCGCTCTGGGGTTTATTTCAACCAAATCATACGATAGTGGGCCTCGCCCTGGGGTTTATTTCAACCCGATCACACCATAATGGGTCCTGTCTTGGGGTTTATTTCAACCCGCTCATACAATAGTGGGCCTTGCACTAGGTTTATTTCAACTCGATCATACAAATATATATGTAACAGTCACATAATAGCTGGCATTCTACATAACAAAATAACGGGTCGGCATTGGTGCCTTCGACCCATGGATATAGTAAGGAGACTCACTTCAGAGTCTAAATAGATAGCTACATAGGACGTTGCTCCGAATATCAGCTCTACATCAACTACAACTCAAAATACCTATGGCTCAAACTTGGTCATATCCTAGTAAAAGTCAAAAGTTAATTGAGTCAACTCCATCGAGTATGCTCAATGTACTTAGCTTGTACGCACGGTGTGCTGATGTATTGACCAAAAACGGTCCTTTGACCACGTATGCGCAACGTACTCTAACATACACCCATCATACACACCTGCCATATTTTCCTTCTATTAAGAGCTTAATCCCTTAAGCACTTTCATCCAAAATCCATATCTAGTCCTTAAAGGATGTCCTTACTCATAAAGTTTCAAACTTTATGATCTTGCATGGCTATTACGTGCTCAATACCAAAAACCCAACTTCTTAACTCATTAAGAAATCCTAGCCCATGCATGGAGGAAAAATAAGGACCAAAATTACATTTTTATGATTCTAAACACTCCAAAACGTCTGAAATGATAACTCAAATGAATTAGAGCAACCCATACTCAAATACACCAATATTATGGGACCAAAATGAACACAATCCACGACTAATCAATATCTAAGCAAAAATTAATCAATATTAGGGTTTTTTTACGTCCAAGTGGTGCAAAATGATGATGTGTTTCAGGATCCACAGTGCTTCAAGCTTCCCAAGATGCTTTCTATTATTTCTTCTTCCTCTAAGAACACCAAAACACATATTAATGGCTCAAAGATGCTCTAAAATGGATTAGGGTTTGCAAGAGTCGACATGAAGGATAGAGGCTGATGAAAGAAAGGGTAAAGAGACTATAAAGGTGTTTAAGTAGTGTATAAACCCTAACTATTAGGGTTTTGGTCCAGGTCACGTACGCCTAGCATACGAGTACGCCCAGCGTACGTGATGAAACACGTTTTCCTTTAAAATGCTACAAGGACCCAATTTGCAATCGATTTTACATATTGAAGGCATAAATGAAAATACCTGAATTTTAAGATGTTACAAATATAAAATAGCGACACAATACATTAATAACCATATAAGCATCATAACACCATAAACCTTTATCAACAATAAATTTTGAAAACCAATGCATACAAACGAAACAAAGATATAAACTATGTAAAAATAAAAAATGGAAACTAGATATTTCTAATTCATTAAAATAAGAAACTTTTTTATATCCATATGATCTACAAAAGTAGATTGATATTGAGAATATAATAAAAGCAAATTTTGGTCCATAGAATCCTAAATGTAAGAAATCCAACATGTATGGTGCTTCTTTGGCAAAATACGATATACAAGTGAGACCTGCACTATACACATGTTTTGTAAAAAGAACGTTTCTTTTTCTCCGTTTTTAAAACTGCTTGGGTGAAATAGTGTTCTATCGAGAAACCACAATTTTTATAATTTTCGCTATTGGTTACTGGTAATGCTTTTTTATTTTTTATTTTTTTATATATTCAATTTTATGCACGTTGGTTTTTAAAACATAATTTTGTTTAAATATTTGTCATTACAAAAAAAATGCAATATTATATATATAAATTTTATATAAAATTTCCACTTAAAGTATTTAGTATTTATAAATCAAGATATTTCATAAACCATGCCATACAAACATGTGGGCTCGACTTCATAAAGGTTTCCATTGAACATCATTGCGCGAATATGGCCAAGAATAATTTTGGTCATCAAACTATTGCAAAAACGATTTATAGATATTAAATATTTTAAAAACATTACCGATTAAAACACTTGAGTATCTGACTGCTAAATTCAAAAGGGAATATGATGCCGGCATGAAATGTGGCGTATAACTATATAAAATTCTCAATTATAATTACTAAAAACTCTGAACTTTGAACGACTAGAAAGTAATCTAATATATTTTTAAAACAATTTAGTTTATAATTATTGAAATTGATCAAATAAATCTTCTGTATATTTCAATTAAATTAAAACGATTACAAAATAGGATATATATATATATATATATATATATATATATATATATATATATATATATATATATATATATATATATATATATATAGGAAAACTAGATAAATATATAAGCTAAGAGATGATAAATATAAATAAAGATACCCTATATCCAATATTACCCCTTAAGTTGGAGTGCATAGGTCCCAAGCCCAACAACTTCCCAAGAAAAAACTTAAGTTTATGTGTTCCCAATCTTTTTGTGAGCAGATCATCAATTTGCATTTTAGTGTCAATGTGTTGACGTTGTATTTTATTAGAATCTACTCTTTCTCGCACTAAGTAACAATCAATATCCACTTGTTTCGTCCGTTCATGAAAGACTGGGTTGTTTGCTATGTGGTGTGCAACTTGGTTGTCACAAAGTGAGGGATTGGTTCGGTGACTTCAAAATGTAGCTCCTTAAGAAGGGTATTTGTGAAAATTTTATATCAATTCCAAGAAGCTTGCTTCAATCCATATAAAGATTTTTTTAATCCGCAAACTCTTGTCTCTCCTTCTTTAGTAAATCCTTGAGGAATTTTCATTTATACTTCTTCATTTAGGTCTCCATGCAAAAATGTGTTGTTCATATCTAGTTGTTGGATAACTCAATCTTTCTTTACGACTACTGCAAGAAGAGCACGAACGGTGACCGGTTTGGCAACCAGAGCGAAAGTGCCGTGATAGTCCATACCTTCCATTTGAGTGGAACCTTTCGCGATGAGACGAGCCTTGTACATTTCAAATTCTTCATTTGGTTTTTACTTCACTTTTTTTACCCATTTAGAGTTAATAACATACTTCCCCTTCGGTAAATCTTTGATGGTCCAAGTTCCGTTTTCTTCAAGATCACAAATCTCCCTCGTCATTTCTTCTTTCCATCTTTCATCTTTTACTACCTCGTGAAAATATTTTGGATCATCAGTTGAATCGATGGCCACTAAGAAAGCTTTGTGAGTAGTAGAGAACTTATCATAAGAATCATAATTTTCTAAAGAATGTACCGATGATGAGCCTTGGCTTGGTGTGGTTTGTGTAGGATCTATGGATGGAAGGAGTTGGACAACGAAATCTTGAAGATGTTGGCATCATTATGTATTGTTTCGTTCGTGTCTGATCAGGAACATGATCACAATTATTTTCTAGAGCTGGTTTATCTTGAAATCTCGGTTCACTTGTTTCAATAACAAGTTCTTCATGAGAGGGTTCTGGACCATGTGTTTCTTGATCATCATGGGTTTCAAGTAAGTGATCCTCCATGTCTTTTCCAATTGGTTTTCATAATGGGGTGCATCATTAAGAAAATCCTCATGGTCTCGTTTGTCATTCCCTTTGTTGAAGGAGAAAAGGTTTTCACAAAATCTTACATCTCTAGAGACAACCATTTTCTTGTCTTTTATATCGTAAATTTTGTAACCCTTAGTTCCCGTAGGATATTGTAGGGTCGAAAGTTGTAGTGAGAGCCTAAAGCTATATCTTGTATTACATGTTTGTAAATAACGAAAGCTAACACTTTCATTATCTAAGCTATTTACAAGGCACATAGAGTTTCGATTTGTAATGTCGAGTACTTGTATTTTTTTTGTTTATCTGATGTACCCTGTAAATAAGGTAAGCACTTAGGTCTAGAATTCGGTCAAACACTTTTCAATCTCATTCATACTTAAAAACCTTTGTATTCATTCCAGATATTAAATTGAGCCAAAAAAATTATATTTACATTTTTGTGTTCGTTATCGTTTAAACATGATCGATTGATTCAAACATCATTTTTAACGCACTTCAGATATCCCAAGAAAATCTCGTGTTTCCCTTTCATCTCAAACTTTTCGCCCTTATAATCCGTGTTTCTATAGTAAGCAAGATACCCAAAAACTCTCATAACATCATAATCGAGCTATCTTTCACAAAGGAATTCATAAGGTGCTTTATTCGTGATCACCTTTGATAGCAGCCGATTAATGATATATCTAGATGTCAAAACACATTCTCCCCAAAATCTTTTTGGAAGGTTTGCTTCAAACCTTAAGGCATGGGAAATTTCAAGGAGATGCCTGTGTTTTCGTTCCAACACTCCATTATGTTGTGGTGTATGTGGGCAAGTCGTTTCAAGAAGAATTCATTGTTGGTTGTAAAATTCCAACATGTTGTTGGAAATAAATTCCCCATCATTTTCACATCTAATTCTTTTAATAGATCTTCCAAACTAATTCTTGACAATTTTGTGAAAGTTCATCAAATGTTTGCTTACATCAAGCTTGACCTTTAGTAGAAAAAACCCAGACAACTCTACTGAAGTCATCAACAATAGTTAAAAAAATAACTATCCCCCAAAAGACAGGGGTGCGGTATTTATCCCAAATATTACAACGCAATAAATCCAAACAATCGCTAGTTTTAATTTCATTATTTGAAAAAGGAAGCCTAGTATGTTTGGATTTGAAACAAGAATTACAAGAGTTACCGAACAAAAAATTACTAAGAAAATATATTTTGGTAAGTTTTTCATTGGAGGCATGACCTAATCGTTTGTACCAAGTTTCAGTAGTTGTCAAGCTTTTGGGAAACACATCCTTATATATATATATATATATATATATATATATATATATATATATATATATATATATATAAGTTTCAAGCTTTTGGGAAAAGTTTCAAAAATATATACTTTTTTAACAGAAAAATTTTATTATTTTGAGAAAATCATAGAATCTATTATTTGTTGTTCAAATATAAAAAATGACTTTTTCGTTAATTTGGACAAAATGTTGAATAATCAGAACTTTTTTGTTCAAAAAAGACTTTTAGGACTTTATTAAAAAAATTTCAAAAATAATGAGATTTTTCTACATTAATCCCCTCAAAAAAAATATGGTGCTATTTGCATGTTTCCGACTCTTAAGTTCTTCGCTATGTGGACCCATAAACAGACCATCATTACTTCTTCATTTTTTCAAGTTTGAACAATTTTATGTGGCTTTCTTTTTTGTTGGGTTTATCAACGTTTTCATGCTCATGTGCGGGTTTGGATGGGATTGGGTTTCCGTAACATATTTATGAATGTGTGAGAAGTTGAAAATCGTACGGGATAAATTAGCGACATCTCATTATAATGATATCGGGGCGGTGAAAAAATACATGTTTTTAGTTGAGGGCGGTAGGGTGGTGGTGTTGAAGAATTGAAAGCGAAAACTTTCATAATGGATGTCTTGTAAGAGTAGGTGTTCTTCGGAGAGTTTTTAAGCCAGTGGAGAAGAAATTGAGTTGAAGATAATATAGAGTTTGTAGAAACTATGGTTAAAAATATTCAATTAATTTGGTATTTATAAGAGGTTAAAAATATGGTTGATAGAGAGTAATAAAGAAAAGAGAACAATACAAATAAAATAGAGGGATGTAGTTTGACTCTACTGCCAAAGAATTGTAGATACGGTACACCAAATGGGGAAAGGGTGTTCCCCCTTTTCCCATCCTCCATTTTAGTCCTACCGTATTTGTTACATCTTTCATACTTCATAGTGTAAGTAGTATCCACACATCGGTATATCTATATAAATCTCCCCATTCTTATAACTAAAATCCAATGTGGATTTATTTCTTCTTCTTTTTTTATGATATTACCAGCAAAGTAAAAAAAAATACTAATGTTTCATTAAAAAATAAATAAATTACATCTTAGAAAGAAGTATATTTTTACATAAAATCTCAATACTTGGTTGATGACAGTAAGATGCCACAAAGAAATATGTTATGAATATTATGGTTTAAGGGTCGTGATGGAGATCCAGATTTCCAATGAATCATGTAGGTTGACTTTTTGAACTGATATTTCTATTCTATGTCCGAGTTACAAGAAGTTCAGTATAAAATAATCCAAAATGACACTTACAAATCTAGGTATAGAAACGTAAGTGAAATTGCTAGAGGATTCTAAGATCGTTTCGAAGAAAATAAATAAATTACATCTTAGAAAGAAATATGCTTTTTACATAAAATCTCATTACTTGGTTGATGAGAGTAACATGCCACAATTAAATATGTTATGAATGTTATGGTTTAAGGGTCGTGGTGGAGATCTGGATTTCCAGTGCATCATGTAAGTTTACTTTCCGAACTGATATTTCTATCATGTGTCCGAGTTACAAGAAATCTTGTATAGGATAATCAAAAGTGACACTTACAAATCTAAGCATAGAAACGTAAGTGAAATTGCTAGAGAACTGGAGACTGTTTTGAAGAGAGAGAGAGAGAGAGAGAGAGAGAGAGAGAGAGAGAGAGAGAGAAAGAGCTGAGAAGGGTATAATACGACTCAATAGAAAAGTCGTATTTATACGTTATAATTAGAGTTTTTAAGCTTCTAAATTAGTTAACTAATCACATAATCAAGGTTGTAGAACTCGTTACTCGGTACCTGCTCGACCGACTACCGAGTAACGAGTACTCGGGAGTACTCGTGAGTACCCGGATTCAGTAATTCATGTAGAAATATTTTTATGGACATTATATATATCAAACTCATAAGTTAAAATCATAAGTTGATAAAAATATATAACAAAATTAGATACATGTGAATACACAAAAACTGAAAAATACATAATGGTTTCATTTCGTGAATAATTACTGAAAATTTAAGATATATATAGTAATACACATGTGAGTGTGTTAAATAATAAATCAATAATTATATTATACATATTAATCACCGAGTTGCCTAGGTTTTACGACATTGCTCAGTTCAGTAAGGGACCGATTAGGGAGTACTCGGGATTTTGCAACTCTCCTTGGTAAGAGGCTGAGTAGCGAGTACTCGGAGGAGTAATCGGCCAACTCGGCGAGTTTTACAACACCGCACGTAATTAATGACATAATCAATGATTTCCAAAACTAACAAAATTATTCATTTTTACCATAATCACCCACTAGAATTTGGATTTTCCACTATGATATTAATTTAAATTTCCAACAACTAAGAACGGTATAATACGACTCAATAGAAGGGTGTAATACAACTCAATAGAAGAGCTGCCAAAACTAACAAGATTAGTCAATATCACCTTAATTTCCAACTAGAATTAAGATTTTCCACTATGATACTAATTCAAATTTCCAAGAACTTAGAATGGTATAATACGACGCAATAGGAGGGTATGAGAGAGAGAGAGAGCGAGAGCGAGAGAGAGAGAGAGAGAGAGAGAGAGAGAGAGAGAGAGAGAGAGCTAAGAAAGGTATACATGGCTCAATAGAAGAGTTGTATTTATACTTGACAATTAGGGCCACCTGTAACAACGTAAATTTTAAAACAAAATTTTCATTTTTGCAAACATCAAAACCATCGTTTAATATTCCGAATTCAAATGTGTAACAATGTTATCATAACAAAATACATCCCATGATCATAAAAACAGTTCCTCCGTCAGTGTGTACAATCACGCCGACGCCTTCCCACGATCCTCGCTAGTACCTGAAACACATAACACAACAACTGTAAGCATAAATGCTTAGTGAGTTCCCCAAAATACTACTTACGCACATACGCCTTTCCAGGCCATGACCTTTTGGTCCATGTGTCTCAGGGGACTTCCGTCCCGACTCGATAAACCTTCCGGTCCTACCTGCGTCAACCTTACGGTCCTCATCACAACGCCTTCCGGCCCATAACATATACGCCTTCCGACCCATAACATAATGCCTTCCGGCCCATATCAAGCATATCGTACATAGCACATATAAACGATTAACTTATCATATACAATGCATATAACTCATAACATATCCGACCTTCTGGTCACACAATAAAAACCCTTCCGGGTACAGTATGGTGAGAAAACTCACCTCGTGGAAAGTCTAGAATCTCGTGTACTTGCTATCTCCAAATCCCAACGACGACTCTACCTCGCCTAATCATAATAAATATCATTTAATTATTAAAGACTTCCACAACTAGACTTTACCCCATATCATCATTCCTCTGAGGGTAAAAGACCATTTTACCCTTCCTTGACTCAAAGTCTTCATGTTGACCAAAACCCTAAAAGTCAACAAAAGTCAACCTTTTGAGTACGCGGGGCGTACAGCTTGATGTACGCGGGGCGTACATTGCCAACCCATGGATCGGGGTCTCCACCCAGTACGCTGCGCGTATTGGGAGTTACGCCCAGCGTAACCATCAGACTTAAACATTCATCATTTCTGGTCTTAATCGGTTAAGCCATTAATTCAACTTCTAGATCCGGCTTTATTTATGCATCTTTACCCATAAAGTCGAAACCTTTAAGCCTTGGCATGTCTGTAAAGGCTCCGACACTCCTTAACATCATTCTATTCCAACTCATGGATCTAGATCTCATGCATGGTGAAACATTCACGTCCAAGATTACATTTTTATGAGTCTACAACTCAAATAGACCAGAAATATGATGGATCTAAGCTTATGGAGACCATTTGCTCAAAAAGTCTCCACCTTTGGGACTAAAACCCTAGAAAATGGTACTTAAAGCATATCACAAGAACTATATGTCAAGATCCGAACTTTTTACCTTAGAATGAAGCTTCAACCTTTGCAAATCTCGTATCCACACTTGAACACCACTTCTAGCCTTCCCAATGAACTCTTCTTCTCCTTTGCTACCTTGAAATGACACCACCAAGCTTAGAATACTCAAAAATAGCCTAAGAACGAAGGGACACTCTCTTTAGGGTTTCTTTCTGAGGGATGGTGGCTGAGGAGTCGAGCCACACATTCCTTTTATAGCCCTCCAAAATAATTAGGGTTTTTAGGTCTGGACCGGTTACGCCCAACGTAACCTTGGGTACGCCCAGCGTACCCGAGGGTGAACGCGTTCAAATGAAGCGCGCGAGTACGCGCAGCGTACTCGCCTAACATGCAAACCCTAAATGGCAACAAATCAAAGATTAAGGGTTAGATAGAAGGGTACCTGGATTTTGGGCTGTTACACCACCGTTAGGGGCTCTTCCCTTGGACCCCGCTAGGGGCGCTGCCCCTTAGACCCTGCAAGGGGTGAAACCCCTTGACCCCCGTCATTTTGTTATATCGGCTTTTAATTCAATCTTATATATTTGTGCACTCCCCACACACTAAACATATAATATATAGTACAAATTATAGACTCATTAGCTCACATGTTAGTTTCAATGTACAAATTATAGATTCATTAGCTCACATGTTAGTTTCAATGACACAAAATGCATAGTGATGCTAAAATCACCAGTTATGAATCAAAAGGTTTTGAGTGCTTTTTATTGAGAGATGATACGAGGAAACCAAAAGGTTTTTAACAATTAAGCGAGCACTTAGAATGAAGGGAAAATGAAAAAAACTTGGTTGGGAATCTAATATCACTCATTGTAATGGTCGGTTAGAAATATACAAGATTGATCCTTTAAACAACGGCATACATATTATCATGACAATAAATTTAAAGAACTAAGTTAATACTTAAAGTATAAAGAAAATAAAACATTGAATTAGAGAATTTTTTAACAAATGAATTTTATTAAACTAGCAACGATACAGACAAAACATAACAATTACATCATGAAAATAACAAAATTGGGATCATACAACCAATCGACCCAATTAAGTTTCACCTTCTTACTCTTTTTTTAACCCAAAAATAAAAACTTCTGAATAACAACTTTATCAAACAAACCAACCTTCTTAGGCGTACTAGCACCAAAGAAACCAGTATTTCTAAACACCCAAGTATGACACTACAAGCAATAAAGTATGCTTCAAGATAATATTATGTATTTTTATAACCAATGAATCAACATAAGAAATCAACCTTATCATGTACATCCACCACCATCTCTCAATGTGGATCAATACACATAAGCAATCCGTCAAACAAAAAATGTATGGCTAACTGATTCAATGACACAATCACAAATCGAACATAAAAAAGTCGAGGTATGGGGTATTAAAGAATAATCGATATTATGTGCATTTAACTATTTATGGAGTATTTCACTGGCCTTGTGGTCGTGATCCACTGATCTACATTATATTTTGGTGCGCTAGTGTTGGTACATTGGTAAGTACCGACGATCAATAATTCTCATTGCACTCATATCAATTTTTATAATATTTTTTTTTATCTTTTTTCGGGTAAATGTTAGAATATATTAAAAATTTTATGAACCAAATTCAACAAAAACTCAAACAATACGATTATAGTATAATGATAATTATTATGTAACTAAGTGTTACTTATAGAAGCTAAATTTTATTAATGACTTTTGAATTTCATGTACAATCTAAAATCATAACGAGTGGGAGTAGTAGATACAAATACAAGGCTTGTTTTAAAGTAGATACAAATACAATGTTTTTTGTTTAAATTTTAAATGCATTATCTATATAGTTAATGAATAGTACTTATGGATTCCTTGTACAATCTATAAACGGGTGGAGAATAGAACACAAGTTTGATTCATTTAAGTGCATTATCTATAACTTTTTTTTTTAGAACCGACAGAATTTTATAAAAACCACTGCCTATAAAGAGCAAGGCTGGGCAAAAGAAAAACGAAAACAACCCAAATAGTCATTACCTATAACTAATGGCTTGAAGTGTCAAATATTATAGTTGAAGGGTGCACTTTTGAAACAAAAAACAAAGTTGAAATGAGGATGGCCATTGCCCCAGTGAGAACGGAAGAAGTCGAAAAGATTTGGCTGTCGCTCCATGTCTCCATTCCGGTTCCCATCCCGCGGCTGACACTCGCCCCCTTCCAATAAACAATTAAAATTTTTATTCCATTTATTTATAAATATTCTATCTAAGATTCAGTGGTAAATGTAAATACAAAAATTTGAACTTTTACGGTGTAATGATTTCCTCATGTTAATTACGGTGTAATGATTTCCTCAAGTTAAATTGTTTCTTAAATATAATTAGTAGTATTAACAAAACTAACGCATATAAATAAAATTTTAAAAAAAAAACCTTTATTTTTTAGAATTTGAAAAGTAATCAACTTCTTTTAATATGGGGAGTTTTGGGCTGGTTATGTTGTTCTAGCATTTATGGTGATTGGTGTGATGTAGCTAAATATATTATTGAATCTAAGATAATACATTCTATTTATTAAATTTCACGAGTTCGATCTAGAATGTACATACATTTCAGAATAACAAAATCAAACATTTATGTAGTCTATTCTGAATATATTTATACATATTGTTTATAAAATATTGACGATAGTTTTTAGTTCATCCAATCATTTTTTAGACTACATGTTTGTAGTGGGAGACAATATAAACGAATAAATGACTATATACAATATATTGCTTTAGATTGTACATGTTATAATACAAATTTAATCAATAATATCAACTTTTCTGGGTTGATTAAGTTGGTTGTTTCGAAGTCCGTATTACATACTAACGAGGACCATTTATCTTTCCAATGTCCTTATCGGACATAATAATGCAGATTATTGATGATAACAATGTCATGTATTTTCTTAATTTAACACCTAGTATGCCAAAATTATTTCTAAAGTGGCACTCATAAACTAGAGAAAAGATGCGCGTATTTTTGTTTCATCTGATCTTCCTGTTGTGAATTCAGGTCACCGCTTGGCATTCCAGCGAACCTTCACTATTGGTATATGACTTTGTTTCGTTCTTTTCATTTCCATGTCCGTGATTTCCATTAGTTCTTCTACTAAGTGTAGATTCTCATTAATCTCGATTTCATTGAGTAGGATTATAAGAGTCTCGTCAGACAGAGACTTCTTTAGATTGGATACGTGAAAAGTGTTAGGTTTTGTATACTACAACATCCTATGGTGCACATACAACCCTAAATGCCTTGGATCTATGTTTTCTCTAATTATACATGTAAAGGTATTTCCAAAGCATTAAGCTTATAACTAGTATGCAATTGACATAAACAATATGAAATACTAGTTAGGATGACATACCTTTTATGTAGCTTGAAACCTTGTTGTATTTGGCCTTAAGAGCTTATCACCAAAAGTATGAATGCCTCAAATGGCTCACAACTCACCTAGGATAAAGGTGGCTCTTGAGAGAGAATCTTCGTGCACCAAAAACACCTCATGAACTCCAAGAATATGTGTTTAGGCGTTTTTTTTGGCTAAGGAGTACATATTTATATGTTGGATTCCAAGGATTGTGGGTATAACCCAAATCCATACCCATGGGTATTATGATCCATGGTTCATGTGGCCCAACTATTTATTTGTCCATACATAATTTGGTCCAAAATAGATCATAAGCCAAATACATATAATATAACTAATTACCATAATTAGTCCCTATATATTTTATTAGTCTCTTTTGATCACTAAATTAATTCTTGATCAATACTAATTGAAACATATGATTTCATATTAATATATTAGAACTTATAATATATTAATAAATCATATATAACCTCCTCTTAAGAGTCCATCCTAACAAATTGTCCTGGTGTTATGCAACCCAAATAAACCATGCTACTCTCGGGTCGAGTACATACCAATAATAGTTATGGGCTTAGACATCTAATCTAACAGTCTCCCACTTGGATAAGTCTAAAACTATTATTGCAAGTATGACTCCAAAATCCCGACTAGCAATCGTAGCTCTTAAAACCCGTTGTCAAACTCTGACCTAGTCAATGACGCGTCCATTAAATAAGGGATCATATATTCCTCCATTCTAGATATCATATGGACTGAGACATGGGTTATAATCATTATCTCTGTCCATTTGTTGTTTCCTGATTTCTGATTTATGAAGACCGACTAATTGAACAAATCAAATCAGTCAAGGCCCGACCGATCACTTAAGGTTTTCATCACTAAATCATCGAGGGGCCCATAGATATCGCTTTTATCCACATGGGGTAAAAGGAACGGATAAACTTTTACTCATATGCTTGCTCTATTTACTCGTCAAATCACACACAATGATGTGTTTTATAACACCAAGTTACTGGCGCATTTTCAAAACATCAATGTGCAACCGACTTGTAAACTGCAACTCATATCTCTTAGTTTCAAGAATATAAGATATTATCGTCTCATTATCACTCGTGATAAAATCCATGAAGTGATTCAAATGAGCGTGGGTTTAATCCAATACTCGAATCTTATTCCATGGGCACTCATGACTACTGCATCTATGTCTAGGCCACCTAGACAAACTACAAACCCATTCATGGCAGTCTTGCCTCAATACTTACTTCCAAAGTTTGATCGACTGTGGATGGTTTGAATAACCTAGTTATTCGGGAAGTCAAAACATGCAAAGTGAAACACAATAATAATCGAATCCAATATGGTCTCAAAACTTATGAATATAAATAAAAACACCTTTTATTTAATCACCATATTGATTACACATTATTCATTGTATAATGTTTCGATTTATCAACCTAATACTTGAATTAAAACAATAGTTATGCCATGCTCCAAACATGCACACTATGTTTGTCTAGATACTTACTTTGTGAAGTAGATCAATTGAAAAACATTTCAATGACGCTCATTTCACAATTCCAAGTCCTTATGATAAATGTAAGAATACAAGATTCTTTTCCATTTACTGAAACCTGTTGGATTCTAAACTTATATGCAATGAACCTCTTGTAATGACTATGCACAAAAGTCATAAAGACTCGACACCATACATTACAAAGTATTCCAATAGAGACCAATTCCATGGAAATGAAGTCTCATATTCAAAGTACATTCCTTTGAACATCCTTCTTGCATTAAGTTTTCTAATTTTCTCATCTCCTAATATGGAAACATTCCATATTTTCCATACGACAACTCATTATTAATAGACACCTGTCTATTCATAATAATGTCAATATGGTCCATCCAATACTATACTTCCAACTGTCCTTAAGTGACCAATCCTTGGCGAACTTTAGATTGTCCTTAACAGTTATTCAACCACGTTAGTCATAACCGGTTATAGTCCTTTTTCCCTCTTAATGCCCTAGGCTTTTGGAAACATTTAGAACGGATAAATATTACAGCACATATAATCGATCCTATATCCGAAACATATGGGACACGATTCACGATGTCTCACATAAAGACATGATCCTAGACCGGTCTTTTGCTATAATATTTTTTGTTTGTCATGTTCTCACAATTCGGACTATGAAGAGGGATGCCGTAATCATAATCAAATTTTGAGAATGCAATAAACATTTCCATATATAGAATTTCCTTATGGTTAACCATTCCAACATAACACTCATATATATATATATATATATATATATATATATATATATATATATATATATATATATATGACTAAATCTGATTAAAATCTCAAACTAAGCTTTTAGATTTAAAATGAAGTATGAATTTCCTCTCCCTTAATTATATCAAAACAACTTTTCAAACTCTGCAACTTTCAAATTAAAACTTTTGTTTTCTATAATTAACATTGCTAACTTGCAACATTTACCATAATTGATTATGCTCCTACTAGCATAATAATTACATCCTTGTTAGCATAACACTTACGCTCCCATTAACTTTGACATGTACTCAGAAATCAGCTGGACTTTTAGAAATCAACACTTTGTTGACTTTCTTACCAAAGTTCAGACTTCTGATATGAGATGCTTTGATAAGACTTTATCTAGGCATCTCAAACTCATACACCTTCACTTAGATAACTCACATATGTGTCTAAACAATTATGACAAGGTATGCCGTAATCATAATGTTTAGACCTTTTTGCCATTTCTCACAATTCGACCTATGAAGAGGGATGTCGTAATCATAAATGAATTTGAGAAATGCAAATATCACAATTGCTAACTATTTAAAATCTACTTAGTGAAAGTGTTTCCTCACCATCCTTTTCATGAATCGGAGAGAAACCTTATGACACTTAGATTTTATGGTGTATGTGGTCCTATCCATGTGAATTTGTCATAACCATAATCATAAGACAAGGTTTGTGACAAATCCAAGCTCATATGGACTGAACTTGTTCAATCTCAATTTCTCGCCACCTGCCAGCACAAGGGCCTACCATTGCTTCCAGGTTGTTATGCAAACAATTGAGAACTCATAGAACTCACAAGCATAGTCAACTTTAACTGGAATGTGCAGAAAAACAATAATATGTCAACACGATAGGTTATAAACCTCAAGTCGTGTGCTAGTGATAAACAATAGGTTTTATTCTTGATTAGTTCTTGAAACTTTTTCAAGATCTTTAAGACTCCCATTGACCTCTTGACATATAAGATTCTCTTGTCAAGAACCATTCCTTGACAAACAAATATTCAAGAGTTAGTGTAGATTCTTATCAAGAAAAACACTTCACACTAATGGTCTTAGTTGGACTTTGCTTTAGCCAAAACATCACAACTTACCAATTCCAAATGTACAAAAGTAGAAAATATTTTACTCTACATTTGACAAGTGTTATAAACCTTTCTTAATATTATGTCACTCGAGTTACAATCTTAGAGTATGACTCTAAGACTTGTTTTGGAACGAAGTATGACTCATCTTCTTGATTTAACCATTTCAACAATTCACGATTCCTCTTCTTAGCCAAACAAATGCACCAAGATGTCCTTATAGGATCAATTGTGATATGGCTTCATAATCACTAAGATAATCATAAAACATGATATTTCAAGTACTCTCCTATCTTTTTAGATTGGAGAAACTTTTATCTTTCTTCCTAATTTGATTTTTCTTATTCGTTCTGCCAAACATTGAAACCTGTTCAACGATTCAGAATTACACTTAAACTTGTAAGCATAACAATATTTACTGAACTTTAGTAAATCATGACGAATAGTCTTATCGTTCTTTGTGGTGGACCTGATCAGTGCACAACCAAGTGTATCTGACCCTAGTCCTTCACTTGACTCACATATACATGTGAACAAGGAATTAGTCTTAATTTCCTAAAGATAAACAATTCTAATTCATCACACAATACACGTTGCATGATTCCAAGTTTCCATCCAACTAAAACTTGGTTGATGAGAATATTTCATTATTTGGTGAATTATGACACTACCACAAATGAAAGAATCAAATCCATTTGCCAATATTGTTATCAATGGAATCATATAAACAACAATTTTTCATAAATGCCATTGTAAGGAAACTTAAAATAAAAAAACTTTTCTTTATTTGTGAAATATTTTGCAGAAAAACTTATCCTTACAATGAAAATACATATGAAAAACATGTTGTTATCTATTCCTAAGCAATCTATCATAACTCTTAAGCAGCAACTCAAAATTCTGATTATCGAACCATGCAATCGAAATCCATCTCTTCACGATCAAAATCAGCTTACTCTTTCTTTAAGCTTCCTTTGATTCTCCAAAACATCAAAATGTAATTACATTACATCATCTATTAAGAATCTCCAAATAAGAACTTAATAGAGTTAGAAAGTGGACTTTACCTGAAACAAAGTCAAAGTTTTTGACTTTTACCATCCTTATGAACTTTTAGGTAAATTTGGCGGATATTTATGTGCGAGAGGTGGTGGCTAGACACGGGGTGCAAGTGTCGGTAGTCTCTGATAGGGATGTTCGGTTTACATTAAGGTTCTGAAAGAAGTTCCACGAGGAACTGGGCACTCAGCTAGGGATGTTGATCGGGTAATTTTTTTGGGTTTTGGGTAATTTGGGTTTTTCATGTTGTAAAAAATACCCGTTACCCTACCCAAATTAAATTCATGTAATTAAGGTATTACCCGAAATATATAATTTTTTTTTTTGAATTTCACCTGAAAATAAATTTAATAAAATAAATACGTCGTGATTTATTTGTCTTGTTTATATAACCAAACGAGACATAAAAGAACTTACTCAAGCTTTGAACATTGAGATTTTTTAGTCAATAATGCCTGAGATATCAAGTAATTTTTTTAACAACTTAATCTAATCTAATAAGATGTTAAAAAAACAAATACTTAAAATCTTAATTTAAAAGTTTAAAATGTTTAAGATAATTGTAGCCATAAGTTTTGCCATGTTCTAAAGTTTCATCAAAATAATGAGTTTGTTAGTTGCAATAAAAACTATAATCTAGAAAACAATTAAGTTTTAAAAAACATGATAATATATAAACAATTACTTTTAATATTGTTAGTGTCATATTGTCATAATAAATAGATTCATGTTTTATAACACTGATGGTTAGTTTAAGTGTGATCAAATACCTGATATATAGTACAACCTCTACAAAGAAAGGAATTTTTAAAATAATTCGGGTATACTCGAAACCCAAAAAATGTACCCTTTACCCGATCCAAAAAAAATTGGGTTACCTGATTACCCGAAAAAATTTACCCGATACCCAAAAAATCGGGCGGATAATTCGTGTATCGGGTATTTTCGATAGGGCTACACTCAGCTACATTGTAGCACGACGTACCACTCCCAAACCGATGACTAGAGTGAGAAGACGATCCAGAAACAGGAGGACATGCTTAGAGCATGCATGTTGGATTTTAGAGGGAGTTGGGACACATATCTCCCGTTGGCAGAATTTTCATACAACAACAATTACCATGCTAGTATCGACCAACCGCCATTCGAGATGTTGTATGGTCAGAGGTGCAGGTCCCCGGTTTGTTAAGACGAGGTTGGGCACTAGGTCATGGGGAGCACTGAGGTAGTGCTCAAGACTACCAGGTTGATTTAGCACGTGCGAGACCGACTGCGAGTCGCACAGAGCCGTCAGAAAAGTTATGCTGACCAACGAAGATCGGATCTTGAGTTCCAGGTGGGGGACTTTGTGTTACTGAAAGTGTCGCCCTGGAAGGGGGTTATCAGGTTTCAGAAGAGGGGAAAGATAGGACCCCGATATATCAGCCCATTTAGGATTTCGACCCAGGTGAGCAAGGTAGCATATCGACTAGACCTGCTAGATAAGCTTAGCCAGATTCACAACACCTTCCATGCGTCACAACTTCGGAAGTGTGTCACTGACGAGTCCACAGTCGTTTCGTTGGATGACATCCGGGTGGATAAGAGTCTGAACTCCATTGAGAGACCTGTTACCGTCTTAGAGAGGAAGACTATAGTTCTTCGTAATAAGGAAGTGAAGTTGGTAAAGGTGTAACAACAACACCACAGGGGCTCCGAGTGGACCTGGGAGCTGAAGGACGAGATGCGAGATCACTACCCAGAATTGTTTGGATCAGCAGACTTCGAGGAAGAACCTAGTTCAAGTAGGGGAGACTTGTAACACCTGTTCTAGGTATTACTTAATTTAATTAAGATTTAGGGTTTTGGGTGTGTAGACTCGGCGAGTTGGGAGTCCAACTCGTTGAGTAAAGGAAAATTTCAAGAATGCGGGATCTTCACCCTTCTCGACGATTTAGAAGGCTGACTCGACGAGTAGGCGCTGTAATGATAAAACCCTAATTATAGGGTTTGCACCATATATAATCTCCTTATGAGCCTTGAGGTTGACCTACCATCAGCCTCCAAACTCTAAGAATATATGTGCTAACCTTAATCCTTTCTCTTCCATTTTGTGAGCTAGAGTGACCTTTCAAGCTTGAGAAGAAGGAGATAGTGAGAAGATCCAGCAAGCCAAGCACCCATCCTTGAGCTTAATCATCATGTGGACTATTGGAAGTCTTCAAGACTTGATTTTTATCATAAAATATGGCTAGATCTTGAGTTTACTCTTCATTTCCTACCCTTCTTGTTGAATGCATGCATGGGATTCATAAAGTTTGCAACTTTATGAATCTCCAGAGCAAAATGGTCCTAAGGTGGGCTAGATCTGGCCTTTGGTTGGGCAAGGGCACCATGAAAGGGATTTAGGGGCATATTTCCCTCTTTTTGGCCATTTTGACCTAAGGATATGTATTGAACATGCATGTCCATAAAGCCTCCATCTTTGAAACGTTTTGAGCACTAGACAACTTTCTGGAAAGGAGGGATTTCAGATCCCTAGAGTTTTGGACCCTATGGTAAAGCTTTGGAGCTTTCCAACCTTTGTTAAGGGCCTTGGAGCAATTGGAACGGTTCTAGAAGGTATAGTTGGAAACGTTATCCTTCTAGACACCTTAGGGCTTTAGATCTAAGCCCTGGAGTCCCTGGATTCGGTGAATCATCACAACAAGCAAAAGGAAGGGGGCTCAACGAGTTGCTCTAGGAACTTGACGAGTCGGGTTGAGTTTCCCCGCCATCTGAATATCAAGTGAACTCGTCAAGTTGATGAAACAACTCGGTGAGCTAGCTAGCGTTTGATTAGGTTGTCTGGACTCGGTGGGAACTTGACGAGTGGCTAGATGCGCTCGACGAGTTGTGGTCAACATGGACTGTTGAATTTGACTGATAACTTTGACTTTGACCAAGGTTGACCTTGAGGGTAAATTTTGGGATTCTGACAAGTGAGGCTTACATGCACTTGAGTCAAAGTAACACGTGGGAGATATCTGGTTCTAGCATTTTCAGTTTCAGCATTCGAGAGAGGTGAGTCTTCTCGCCATACCAATGGGTCTAAGGCACCAAGGTCGGCCTATTTTGTGTTATGTGGTACACTAGCGTTTGTAGAGGTATGTGGTATGATAGTTAGCTTTGTGCTAAATGGTATGCTAGTGATTGTATGTTATTGCATGGAAGACCCCCTGGGGGGGGGGGGGAGCCAGTGGCAGTTAGATATAAGACCATGTGGGGTAACCCATGGAATGATGGTGTAAGACCCTGGGGGAGCCCACGACATCCTTACAGGTTTATGTATGTGTATGTAGTATGTTGGATACTTCTGTGATATGATACGCTAGGTTGATTATGTATGTTATTGCATGAAAACCCCTGGGGGGAGCCCGTGACAGTTGGATATAAGACCATGTTGGGTAGCCCATGACATTCCCAGGTAAAGACCATGTGAGGTAGCCCATGACACGAAGGTGTAAGACCCTGGGGGACCCCACGGAATCCTTACTAGTTTTTGTATGCATGGCTTATGTGGTATGTGTAGATTATAGCTAATGTGATATGTGTTATGTCGATTGTGTGCGGGGTATGCTCTGGGGAACTCACTAAGCATTAGCTTACAGGTTATGGATTTGTTTCAGGTACATCGGATTCCAAGGGCAAGGGCAAGGCGTGATGGCGCGACGTGCACTCTCATACAGGCGCTTTATGGATAAAGCTATATTTGATATGAGTTTGAAAACAATTATATATGAGATTTTGTAATTTATGAAAATGTGTTTTGGTCGAGGTCGTTGTCTCAGTCAAAAATAAACCTCACACACACTAGATAGCTAGGGTAAGTAAGGGTCGAATCCACGAGGAGGTTGTGGTCAAACTTTGTGTTTAAATAGTTAATGAAAAACTACTAGCAATTGTCACAAAATTATTTAAACTAAAAGTTGATGAAAAAACTAAAAACTTGGTAAGGCAAGAACTACTAAAACAAACTAATATCAATGAGAAAATAAAACAAGATACTTCCGGTTCAGTTGTTCAGATGGTTGGACTTACACATTTTTCTTCCCTTAAATTCCAATTTAATTACCTAGACATAGTTAAGGTTGATTAACTTGCAACAAATAATTTTGAGCACACAATATGTTATTCCAACTAGTTGTCTTACTCCCTATGTCAATTGGATTAGGAACAACTAGTGGTTTGGCGATAATGTGTCTTGAGATTACCTATTACAATGTTGAGTATATAATACTACAAATTCGGAATAATGTATGTGGGTTCAACTGATCATCTTAGTTCCTAAACTATTTGAATTCAGAATGACTAGTGAATTAACAATACACTATCTTAGTTGCAATATCACACAATAAGAAAAACCCAACTCCAATTACTGTAAGTAAAAATCATAACGTTAAGAATGAAACAATAACTGAAACTAACTAGAATACAAGTAATAATCAAAACGTGTTCATCCTAACATCCTACAACTTTCCCAGAAGTAACCTAGGTGGTTTAGCCTTCCATATGATTAAAAAAACACACAACTTCAATATAAATAATGGAATTAATGCTAAAATTCACAAACCAACTTGGAATCATAAATTCAATGAAGTGTAATGATCAATCAACTATGGAACGATGAAACCTTGGGGATGAAGTAATAAAATATGGAGCTTGATGGAATTGATGTAGATCTGTAGGTTGAACGATCTTCAAACGTTGAATGATAATGAATTTGATGATTTATCGCTTTGGATTTAGAAATTAATGATAAAAAACGTGTTTGGAGAAGGTTTGAACGTGTTTGGAACCCTCCAAAACTGGGGAAAATCGCAGGGGAGAGGTCCCACGTCGATTAGGGTTAAATCTCCTTTAAATAGGTGCTGAAAAAATGATTTTCAGAGCTGTTTTTCGCGTCGACGTCCTATTAGGCGTCTTAGACGTCATATAGGACGTCCAGGCGTCCTTCGGGGCATTTTACATGCCTTCTGCCGTCCTTGATTTGCACTTGAAAATGACCTAAAACGGGTAGGCGTCCTAGGGGGCGTCTTAGATGCGTTCTAGGACGTCCCTCATCTTTGTCGCTCCTTTTTGGTGATGAAAACCGTAGAATCAGTAAAAACGCAAAACATGAAAGTTGTAGGAAATTTTGTCTAGTTTCCAGAACTTCTTCGTTCATATCAATTGGAGCTCTAGATCTTAAGATATAATCAAAACATTGAAGAGTGGTCAAATTTCTCAGCACCATTTTTCTTCATTCTTTTAGCAATTCGTCTCCCATGCTTGTTAGCTTCATGTTGCTCATTTTTCTTGCGGGTTCCGCACACTTTTAGTACAATATATTGACCTGCATATGAATTGCAACAGCTCATCAAAGTAGTGTCATTCTTGGACAATTATACATCAATTCAACAAATTTGTGACAATTTAGTACATTCATAAAATAGACTTATCATGTTTGGTAAATTAAAAATGAATATTTTCCTTTGAAAAATCGGGTCGTTACAAAGGACCTAAACCATATTAGGATTTATAACCCGAATAATAGAATAACAATGTGCTTTTATACATCAACATAAAACATTCAAAGACTAACGTAATACAATAACCCATTGAAAGAATAACATTTACATAGTAGATTAACATAATGAAAATTAATTTTTTATTTGGGTTTCTTAAATTGGAGCCCAATTTTCAATGACTAGATACGGTAGGAATTCGTAAATCCTTAGAGACAATAGAATGGTTGATTTTTGAAAGTTTGAAACAAGAGGAAGGATCTATAGAAGTGATTTCGAGTTTCGAAATAGATAAGAAGATTGGTTGATTTTGAAATGACGAGAGAAGCATTGCCTTTTTTTCTATTATGAAAGATGATGACAATGACAAAAGTGTGAATCATGATTTTGATTTCTATCGATCAGAAAAATGGGAGGATGAATGCTTATTTGGGTCGGGTCTTTAGAACCGAATTAGCTCTTATTTGGGTAACCTGAACCGAATAACCCGAGAACCAAATAAACATTATATAGATACTCAAAACCCGAATTGGATTGCTTATTTGGGCTTAATTTGGTTCGGTTCAGTTCAGGTTTCGGTTTTTCGGGCCAAATTCTCATCCCTAATTGTCACCTTGGTGGTTTATCGAGTAAGACTTGGGCACTTTAGATGAAAGTCTCCAAAGGTATACCCAACAAAAATGTATGATGTAGTTATAAAAGGGAGTGCTTAGTATTATCGTCAAAAGCGTACCCTCTCCCTTAAACCTTACAATATCTGGGAGCCGCAATGGGCGATAGGGAACCAATTTTTATGTAATAATATGCATTTTTTGGAATGGTAATTTTTTTTTGAAAAAATTATATAAGATTAATGGTAAAATGTATATAAAAAAGTTTATTGGTTAAATTTGAAAAAAAAAATTAATGATATAATGTGTACATAATAAACAGTAAAATCCACATTAGTAGCCACATGACATATCACATTGTTGGCGACGCGACCTAATTTTATTTTTTGAACGAAATGTAAAGGTTAATGGTGATGCTAGTACGTTGGTTGACAATGTATATACGTAAAAAAAAAAAAAAAAAAAAAAAAAAGTTCAATGGTGATTTTTATAAAGCCTTTTATTCATAGCGATCTAACCCTGCTAACTTTACAAAGCACAGCTCATGTGTATTCATTTACTCGTCGACAAATTGATGTAGTTCATTGGATTCGGTCATCAAAATTTGATTTCATCTCGACTTGTTGACTCCGTTGAAGAAATTATCTCATGCTGGTGTTGGTTCTTGTGGACCTCAAGTGACTACCAGTTTCACCTGTATTTCCACTTTAATTACAAACTATGGTTGTTTCTCCAAAAACAATACTTGATTTACTGTTTTACTTTTACATTTAAACCCATGCTGTATAAATCATATGAAGATCTTCAAGAGAATATAATAATTAGCAGATGATAATCTGTATCGAGATAATATATGGTCATGGCGTATGTCATCGATCTTCTTCCTTTGATTACAATTTTAGCAAGAGTTTATATTAATCTTATCTTTCTTCCTGCAAATCAGATCCATAATAAAGTCGCCAACCTTTTTCGTGTATTTTATATCTTTTTCTTTATGCCCTTTCAACATTGTCAGCCTCTTCACCCATGTGCGCCTATTAACTGTTCGGTCAAATGCCCCAATGAAACTGTTAACTGTACCCAATATACAACTAGCAATAGCATTCTGCAGTCTGCATACACCAATTGATTTTTTCCCAAATTAAATAAAAATATAAAATAAGTCCAACTCATGTCATTCCTCAAAACAAGGTTAAAATCATGGAAGATTGCCATTTACAAATTACAACTATCTCCCAACTTGCACTCTACTACTCTTTGTGAATAAAAGCAAGAAAATTTGTGTTGATCCCAACATCTTTGTCTTCCTCTCTCTCTCTCTCTTTCTCTGTCTGCCCAGTCGCTATCTTTCTACACACTATTCTTTTTCTTTAGCATATGTGAATTCCAACCATTGAATAACTTTTTCATTTTATCAAGCTAAGTGGCCTTGTTTGATTTATTGTTATCATTCTTTTGTGGGTCATTTTCAGCTGACTTGGTTATCTTCGCTCATGTGTTTGTCTCCATTGTATAGTAAAACTCAACATAAACTTACCATAAAAGCATAACAGTTTCATTAGTACCTTTTAGCACTTGGGTTGTTGGGTATTTATTTTCTCTTGGTTTTTATCATAGGTGCATATGTGTCTAATCATCTTATTCTTTACATAACTCGTAGATAGTTTTGGGATCAGTGTTATTCCAAGATCCCAATAGATTCATGGGTAATTCATCGTTTCTCCTTGTGCTTTATCTCTCATTTATCGTTCTTGGAACTTGTGATTATTTGTTGGATCAAGAGAAAGATAAGATTGATGAGCTACCTGGTCAACCACCAAATGTTGATTTTTCTCAGTACTCTGGTTATGTGACTGTGAATCAACAATCTGGGAGGGCATTGTTTTATTGGTTGACCGAGTCACCTACAAATCGTGATCCAAAATCAAGACCACTCTTGTTATGGCTCAATGGTGGGCCTGGTTGTTCTTCAGTAGCTTATGGTGCTGCTGAAGAGATTGGTCCTTTACATATAAATTCCGACGGGAAGACGCTTTTCATCAACCCGTATTCTTGGAACAAGTGTATGAACACCAACACTTTTTCGTGTTAATTTCATCAATTGTATTACTAAAATGTGTAATTGATCTCGATTCTTTAATCTGTCAGTGGCAAATTTGCTATTTCTCGAATCGCCAGCAGGAGTTGGCTATTCATATACGAACACCACATCAGATTTGTACACAGCTGGTGATGCAAGAACAGGTAAAAATCCAATCGAATCTTTCCAAAAAGTTTCCCCCTTTCCGAGTTCGTCGATTTTGACTTTCTTTTGATGTTGGTTGTAAATTTGTAGCTGAAGATTCGTATGCTTTCCTTCTCAATTGGTTCGAAAGATTCCCTCAATACAAGCACCGTGATTTTTACATCGCCGGAGAAAGTTACGCAGGTTCGCATCCTCTCTCTTACAACATTTCCGTCTGCTAAAATGTTGTAAATCACCTTCGTTCATCTAATTTCAGGTCATTATGTTCCTCAATTGTCCCAAATCATTTACGAACGAAACAAAGGAGTGAAGAATCCAGTCATCAACTTCAAGGGTTTCATGGTAGTAAACACAATCATCAAAACCAATGATTATACCACAATCTTCCCTAATTTCCAATTTCTGATCTTTCTTCATAGGTCGGAAATGCAGTTACAGACGATTACAATGATTACGTTGGTACATTCGAGTACTGGTGGACCCACGGTTTGATTTCAGATTCAACTTATAAGTCTCTACAAACAACATGTGAAGGAGGGTCCTCTGAGCATCCACCAATCGCCTGCATTAGGGCTCTAAATACCGCCGAATTAGAACAAGGAAACATCGATCCGTATAGCATTTATACAAAGCCCTGCAATTACTCTTCATCATTAAAACGTAGAGGACGTTACGTAAGTTAATTTATACCTAATTTTCCGTGTAATGACCCATTAAACTCTCAAATAATGAAGTACATTCATCTCCATCAATGAACAGCCATGGATGCGTGGAGCATATGATCCATGCACCGAGAAATATTCAAACGAGTACTTCAATCTCCCTGAAGTTCAAAAGGCCTTTCATGCCAACATCACTAAAGTTTCATATCCATGGAAAACATGCAGGTAGATTGTTTACTATATTGATAAAAATCGTAAAGTAGGTATCAATTTCCTGTAATTTATGATTATTCGTTAATTACAGTGATATTATTGGGTCATATTGGGGAGATTCTCCACTTTCAATGCTTCCCATCTACAAGGAACTCATAGCTGCTGGTTTACGTGTATGGGTGTTCAGGTAAACTACAATAACTTGTGTACTTTTCCCCAATAACATAACGTCTGTATCAAATTAAAAATAATATAAAATTGTGGTTTTCCGTTTTCGTTTACAGTGGTGATACGGATTCAGTCGTGCCCATAACTGCAACAAGATATTCACTTGATGCGTTAAAGCTTTCAACCATTGCTAATTGGTATCCGTGGTATGATAATGGAAAGGTAACAAGTTAAAATGGTTTTATTATTTTTTTAACTTTAAATTTTGCATATTATGTGGTTATGTTAATAAGAATATGAATATATATATATATTATATATATATATATATATATATATATATATATATATATATATATATATATATATATATATATATTTTTGGTTTTAGGTTGCGGGGTGGAGCCAAATATACGAAGGACTGACGTTTGTGACAGTGACAGGTGCAGGACATGAAGTGCCGTTGCATAGGCCTAGGCAAGCTTTTATACTACTGAGGTCATTTTTGGAAAATAAACCAATGCAAAGAAGCTTAAACTCTATTTGGGTTTGATTTAATAAGTAAAATATTGTTATTATGTGGCGTGGGGTTGTGAGAAAAGAAAGAAAATAAGGAGATACCCCATTCTTTATTCTTGCTTCTGATTGATTAGCATTTCTTTTTAAGCTCCATAATTAATCATTGTTAGATGTGGCGAACCAAAGAGAACATTGTCACATTGATTATTGTTGATTTCTTATACGTAACTTTGAGCTTTGTAATTGTAATTTTTATATATAAACTATAAACTATATATAATATATACGGATTTTACGTTATTGTTATCTGATTGATTGTTGACTGTTGAGAATATATATTTAGGTTCATATTTGGTAAAGAAAAAAAAAATCATGCAGCCCTTGAATGACTATTCAATAACATTAAATGATCATTAAATAGCATTAAATAATAATTACGTTTCATAATTATTGTACGTAGGCTGTTCAAACTCTTTTATAACTGGCCACCTAACTTTCATTTTCAATGAAAAGTTGTGGATACCCCTTTGTGTTTTTTTTATTGAAACCCATCATCTGGTTTACAATTTCGGGTAACTATCACTAAATAACAAATTTCAGATTTTTTTTTTCGACCTAGATCACTCAACTTCAAAGGTTTGACAGTACTTAGAAGTTTTGTTTTTGTTTTTTTACCTAAATTTTATGAAAACCTCGAAATCTTTTAAGAGGCTTAATCACTCAATGACTCTCAACCACTCAAACTTTTGGTTGCTTGCATACATTTATGGTTATTTGTTTTGCGATAACTGTTTTAAACAAGCCTATAATTTTAGGTGGAATAATTGTGAAACTTGTTTATTATTTAATGATATCGACACAATATTTTAATCAAATAATCAATTTTCCATTAAACAGTTTAAAATTTGCATTAATATTGAAACAAATTAAACGTTAAGTGGTCAAATACTTCAATATCTTAACAGCCATGTTACTTAAGAGGCTTTGGAGCCGGACTAGGGTTTTGTGTTGATAGGACTAAGGAGATATACCGATAGAAAATATACCCCGATCCAAAAACAATTAACAAATTTCTTTGAATCCAAAAACAATTAACAAATTTCTTTGAGAATTGAGTTCCGTAATATAGAAATAGAAGTACTCTAATACAAAAGTACTGTTAGACTATTCTCATTCATAATTAAAAGGGTTATTATGACTATAGCTCAACGATGTTTAATATATTGGTTTAAAAAATCTCTTGCAATTTTTTTTCGCCTTTTAGGGATACGTACTTGTGTTTTACCGTTTAAAAATGTCATTATCAAAAATATGAAGGAGTCACCCGATGAACCCCTTCCTAATCATCAATTTTGATATGCCACGTGGCATTTGGTCAACTTAAATGGTCTACGTGGCACCCATATATCATCCATGTTGATTTTTCCTTTCTATCTTTCACCAAAATTCAAATATTACAAAGAAATCCCGAATGAAATTAGAGGAGGGAACAAATCAATGATGAAATTGAAGAATCGAAAACGCTATAGACGTTGACATAATCATCGATTCGAAGTTCAAACAAAGAAGAGGGGCAACAAAATCCGCCAGATCGTCCGCCTTAAACAAGTCGTGCAACGTTGGCATCGCCACATTCCCTCTGGATCTAATGTCGTCTATGTTGGTGAAGAACGCCCCCGCTTCGTCATTCATACCCGTTTTCTAAACTTCGTCTCCTTACTCAACAAAGCGGATGAAGAGTTCGGCTTCCAGACCACCAGAGGACTCGTCCTCCCCTGTGATGTTGTTTTCTTCAAGGAGTTGTTGAACGTTCTAGAGAGAGACGAAATTGGATTCGGTGCGTTAGATTTGGATGATTTGTCGTAGATGTTTTCCGATTTCGCCTCCAATTCTTATTCTCTTTGTAAAATTTACAATTTTCGATGCTCATAGCTTCACTCCACTGCTGCAGAAAGCTAAAGTTTTTTTTTTCTCATTAGAGTATGTCAAAATAGGGCTTAGATTGCAATTTTATATGTTTAACTATTTAAGATTTTGGGCTAGTGTTAGGGTGTCCAGTTTTGTGTATACATGGTGGATGAAGTTGAATAGATGCATGAAGTGATCGAAGATGGACCCACACACCCTTCTTCATCTCGCTCCATCTAACCTGCAACTCGATTTAAGGTAAGAAGTATGGGTGAACCTAAGTTTATGTACTGCGACTCGAAGGAGAACAAGAGAGAAGGAAGGTGTGAGATCGATTGGAGAGGTGGAGATAAAGAAGAAAATTGCGATCGTTAGGACCCGGACCTACAAATCGATTCATAAGAGGAGGTTTCTAGAAGAAAAAAAAAAAACTCATCTTTGCCCATCTTTGCCAAAAAAAATAGATACCCCAAATTACGATCACGAACTTAAAATATAAAAATACATATACAAAATTGAAAATTACATAATTACCCATCTTTGCAAAAAAAAAATCCTTATATGCTTGATTAAACATTTTTAAAAACGCTATGAGTTTCTCTATTATGAAATTTGTACCCTATTGTTCATGTGTATAGATAGGTCTATAATTCGATTCATATAATATTGAAAATGTTGTTCATCATATTCAGTAGAGGTTTTTTGTTGTGAGGTTGTTGGCATGCTATTTTGAAATTTTTGTGGATCATACTTGTGAATGTATGTGTGTTGTTCACCCTAGGGATGATATTTAAAACCGAAAAATCGGACCTGAACCGGAATCGGGACCGTTAGAATCAGAATATATAGAACTTGTTTCAGTCCTGGGTTTATAGAACTAATAAACTTTGACTTATATGCTTGCACTATTTACTCATCAAATCATGCACAACAATACATTTTGTAACATCAAGTTACTGATGCGTTAAAGTATCATCAATGCACAACCAACTTGTAAACAACAACTCACATATCTCTGTTTAAAGACTATAAAATATTATCGTCTCAGAATTACTCGTGATAAATTACATGAAGTAATTCTCTGAGTGTGAGTTAATCCAAAACTTAAATCTCCATTTCAAAGTACTCATAAATATTGAAGCAACACTGTTGTCATGTCCTAAACTCTTTAGATAATCTACAATCTAATTCATGATAGTCTTGATTCACTACTTACTTCCAAAAGTATGATCGATTGTGGACGTTTTAGCATTCTAGTTATTTGGGAAGTAAAACATGCAAAATGAAACACAAAATAAATAATAGACAAAAGGTATTAATCCAACTCATAAATAAATCTCCATTATTTAATCACCAAAAGTCAATTACATTTATTTTGTTACAAGTTTCAAAACTAACTATCTAACTACTACAACTAATATCATCCTTCAGACCAATGCTCTTAGCATGCTGATCGTGCTTGGCCCTACTCAGACCATTTGTGAGGGGATCTACAGGATTCTCTTCTAACGATACCCTCTTTACCACGAGATGACCTTTTTCTACTCTATGTCTAATGAAATGGTATTTTCTGTCGATATGTCTTGATCTGTCATGATCTCTTGGTTCTTTTGTTAAGGTAACCGCCCCTTCATTATCATAAAAAATCTCCATTGACTCCTTGATGGCTGGAACAATTCCAAGGTATCCGATAAAGTTATTCAACCAAATAGTCTCCTTCGATGCTTCGCTTGCCGCTATGTACTCTGATTCATAAGTAGAATCATCCACCGTCTCCTGTTTGGAACTTTTCTAGGTTATCGCTCCTCCATTAAGGGTAAATACCTAGCCAGATTGAGAACGGAAGTTGTCTCTATCTGTCTAAAAGTTGGTGTCACTATACCAAGTTACTCTTAAGTTATCTCTACCACCAAGGATAAAGACTTAGTCATTAATTCTTCACAGATACTTAAGAATATTCTTAATTGTTATCCAGTGAACCCTACCTAGATCTCCCTGATAACGACTGACCATGCTCAAAGCAAAATCCAAATTAGGGCGAGCACATGTCATAGCATACATGATAGATCCAATGGCAGAAGCATATAGAACTCTACTCATTTCTGCTATCTCTGGATCAGTACTCAGGCTTTGAGTCTTACTCGGTTTGGTATTACTATATATAGGCATTTCTCCTTTCTTGGAATTTTCCATACTATAACGCTTTAGTACCTTTTCCAAGTATGTACTTTGACTAAGTCCAATTAGTCTTTTACTCCTGTCTCTCAAAATCCTTATTCCCAGAATATAAGCAGCCTCTCCCAAATCCTTCATAGCGAAACACTTTCCATGTCAAGACTTAACCTCTTGCAAAGTCGGAATGTTGTTTCCTATAAGAAATATGTCATGAACATACAAAACTAGGAAGGTTACCATACTCCTACTAGCTTTGACATATACACAATATTCATCTTCACTACTAGAGAAACCAAACTATTTGACTTTCTCGTCAAAATAAAGATTCCATCTGTGAGAAGCTTGTTTCAATCCATAGATTGATTTTTCAAGCATACGCACTCTATTTCGATACTTTCCATCCACAAAACCTTCTGGCTGGCTCATGTAAACATCCTCAACCAACTTTCCATTAAGGAAAGCGGTTTTTACATTTATCTGCCAAATTTCATAGTCATGAAACGCAGTTATGGCTAGCATTACCCTAATAGATTTTATCTTAGGCTCCAATGAGAAGGTTTCATCATACTCAACCCGTGGGGTTTGAGTAAAGCTCTTCACAACCAATCGAGTCTTAAAGGTGTGTACCTTTCCATCTATGTCAGTCTTCTTTTTAAAGATCCATTTGTACCGAACTGTCTTGCGACCTCGTACATTATCAATCAAATTCACAACTTCAATGACATGTTTAATCTCAATTATGCTCTTCCATTTGTGACTGGGATACCGAGGATCACAAACAATATGTGAATAACCATGCAAATTAACTTGTTACTCTCAATGTCTTTTATCATCTCATTTAATGTGTCGTTTAGCCATACACGCTCCATTAATCAATGATAATTTTCGAGACACCCATTCCCACTCTTTACATGTCCCAATTAGTGTGTCGGATAACTACATGTGCTCCACTAATGACTCATAAATTGCAATGTGTAATTTCATGGGTTAGCATACAAGTTCACATTTTTCCTAAAGTAACTAAGATTGAGAATTTTATAAAATATATTTAGTTAATTTATAATTCATTATACTTATTAATGAGGATTAGGTTTTCCTATCGAACCCGTTCAGCTAACGACCCTCCACCAATCAAGGAAGTGGTGGGTGAGAGTGTAACATCCATAAAATTCATGCAAATTTAAAAATTTTCAATCTTTCAAAAACACCATTTAATTACAAAATGTTTTCAAAATAGTTTCATATCAGAGTATCCCAAAAATCAAAAACATAAAATGCGAGGAGGTGCACGATGAAGCCTTCGCCTTCCCGCGATCATCCGAAGTACCTGAAACAAAATCCAAAACTATGATCCTGAAGCTTAATGAGTTCCCCCAAAATACCAACACCGTACAAATCATAACCATATCATAGCAAGTAAATAACATGTATATAGAGTCTACAGTAAGACGTGATTGCCCTCAACATGCCTGTAGTCTATCTGGCCCACTATCATAACCTTCAACATGTTTGGTCCGCCCACCCGGGCCTTCAGCCTGTCTGGACCGTTTTTCGGGCCTTTGGCCTAAATGATATGCCCTAATGGGTCTGCAGTCTTTCCGGTCCGCCATGGGTCTATTAGCCTTCAACACAAAGCAGGTCATGCCTCAACCCAACCCCACATATACAATCAATACATAAATATCACAAGCTAGCTAGCATGTACAAACATTCAAACCGACCTAACAATTCATTAATTATAGCATCATCCTATATACCAGGATATCGACCTAACAAGTCATTAAAATATCATCATCCCATATGTCAGGATACCGACCTAACATGTCACTAAGCATATCATAATGCAATAACCAGGATAACAATCCAAAAAGGGTCGGCATTGGTGCCTTTGACCCTGCTAGTATAGTGAGGAAAACTCATCTCACAATCAAGAAGATCTATCTCCCACTCTCGGCTCCAAACTCAATTACCAGTAACCATCATATACTGATTCCGTTAAAATCCCAAATTGCCAAAATACCCTCAGAAGTCAAACTTGGTCAAAGTCAAAGTCAACGGTCAAGGTCAACAATCCATGCTGACCAAACTCATCGAGTGCACCTTACAGACTCGTTAAGTTCCTTCGGAACTCAGAAGATCGAGAAAACCCCAGTCAACTCGCCGAGTTACCAGACAACTCGTTGAGTCCATGCAACATCCAGAACCTCGGGAAAAACCCTAACCAACTCATCGAGTTATCTCACTAACTCGTCGAGTTCATACAAAATCCAGAAAGCGGGAAACCCTCATTCAACTCGTCGAGTTGACTATGCAAATCGTCGAGTTCCTTCAGTCCTTTCCTTATTCGAATGCTTTTAAGTGAAACCAAGGCTCCAAACAGTAGATCTAGCCTCCTAGGGTGTAGTTACCACGTAGTGTTGCTAACTTTACGCGCATGCAAGGCTTCAAGAAGCTAAACCACTCAAAACTAGCCTTAGGATGAGGTTTAGGGCATGGAAAAGGGATAGGGCTAGATAAAGTCGAGAACTTTATGTTCATGAGGGCCTAGAGGAGTTCAGATCCGAGACCATGTTCTCATGACAAGCTCAAACTCGAGGATGACCGTATTTTGCACTAAAAATGCCCATATACTTACATAAGAAGAGATTTAAGGAATGGAAAGTCAATGTAAAGACTTTTTACCTCCAAAAGAATGCCAAAACGATGTAGATGTTGGATCCACAAGCCCCTCCTCATTCCAAGCTTCCAAATCTTCAAGTCTCTTCAAGAAATGTACCAAACACACACTTTTAGCCTCACACACTAAAAATATGGATTAGCTCGCTTAGGATTTGCTCTCTGGACATGAAAGGTGGTAAGGAGGCTGGAGGGGAGGATTTAAGGCCCTTTAAATAGGGTACAAATACTAAAAATTAGGGTTTTCATGTTCAGCCTCAACTCGTCGGGTTGGGTCCTCCAACTCGTCGAGTAGGTTCTAGAATCCACGCGGCTTCATTAGTTCCTACAAGATGAGTTGGGGCAACCAACTCGTCGAGTAGGTCCAAAATTATTAATATAAAAGCTTCAAATAAATAACTAGGAGTCGGGATGTTACAAAGAGTGGACACCCATTTAACCAACATTTTATAGGCAGTTTCCTTATACCCCGTTATAGATCGGCTTCATGAATGAGGCGTACTAGTGGTTCGACCGACTTGTCTTATATATAGTAATATTAAACTTTTAATGTTACATATAGTATAAGCGTGTATTTTTAAAACTTTTCTAAAATTATAGGCTATATTTTAAATTTCGAAAATTAAGAAATTAATTTAAAATTTAGACCAACCTTGAATTAAAGATAAGGATATCAAATTACTTAGAAAAATATATACAGTTTTATTCAATTAAAACATTATTAATGGCAATTATCCTAATCAATTCATGAGATAATAGTAAAAACCGAATTTTATGAATCTGACAGCCCACCATGTCGTGGTAAACAATTACCACGTGTCCACATCGTGGTAGAGCAAAATCGCAAGTCACCACGCCATGGTGGCGAAACATAATGACGATTATGTTTGTTTCTCCTTGTTCAAGTTCAATGATTGTATTGATTCAATAGAAAACTGAACCTACGCTCTGATACCACTGATGAGTATTATGCAAAACTTATAATTTCTATGTGTGCATGCAACCCTAATACTTGAGCTATGTTTTCTTTAATTGAACATACAAGTTTGAACAACAAAAATAGAAACCCTATAACACTAGCATATTTTCGAAAATACAAATAGGGTTAGGAGAATCATACATTGATTGCTATTTTGTAATAATAATGAAAAATCTTTGTGTTGTTGAAGCCTTGAGAGCAAGCGTCACAAATATCACACCTCTAGTGGTTCACACCGAACACTAGAAAAGGAAGATGATTGAGAGAGAGAAGAAAGGCTATAAATTTCGGCTATCTCTTCAAAAGAATGAGTGGCCGGAAATCTTAGCGTTATGGCTCTATTTATAATGCAGTAAAGAAACCTTAGATAAACCCATATCCAAGATTATCTTAAACCGAGTAATTATCCACCTTCCTGTTTATCCACCAGAGATTATTCTAGAAACCCTTAGGTCTCAAGAAACCGTCCATAACTAATGGAGGGTTCTAGATTGCCTCTTGCTCAACTATTGAACAATTGCACTTTAGTCATTGCACTTTTAATTAATAATCCCAAAATTAATTCCAATTAGAGTCTAATTAGATATTAATCAAATATTAATATTTCTAATTAATATATTATTCTGATAATATATTAACAAATTATTTATTTTAATTTATTAATCAAATAATAAATTAACTTCTCTCTCCGAAAATCATCTTGTTTAGTTGGTAGTCTTGAGGGTAAACCAAAAAGGATTGTGCTACTATCAATTTAAGTATATATCAATTATAGTTATGAGCTTAAACACTTAATCCAACACTTTCATCCCTAGTTTATCCACCGCAATCACATTATGAATGACGATACACTTAATCATAATTTTACCTATACAAGACTTAGGTGTCAAAGAAACGCAAAACAAGCTTTTAAAACTTAAAATACTCCTTCAACATCTTTTCTAGCGGTCTCTTGAAGTTCATAAGTATTTTCCTTTGATGTGGATATCTGTGACAATCAAACATCGCAAGCTATATGATACATATGAAATTTCAATGAGAGATTTTATTTAAAAAAAAAACATGAATATAAAATAAGTGTCATATATGTTGCAATGAAGATGAATTTTACTATGCAACCAATCATGACAAAGAAGAATTCAAACTGGTCTTGCACATCTGCGTGGGCATATCTCCTATGGTAATGGTAACATCTGGTTTTCGCGGATGCAATGCAAAAACTTCAATTTTTTTTTTTTTTTTTATTAGCGTGATATTACTAAATTTCTCGTGACAACCCTACTATAAAATCCTGACAATGAGGAAACAGATGCAAATGAGTTGTCCGAGATCCCCTAAAGCTTAAGAGTAAGAAATATCTATTTCTTTCTATACAAAAAGGAAAATCAAATTATTATATCTCTGAAACGGAATCAAGTATTTTTGGAATATTATTTTTGTATCATTAGATATTGGTTTTGTAGGCAGAAGAGAAAGGGCCAAATTTATTTTGCTTCCATATGTTATTTTACTATTCTGATGGTGATATTAACTCTTTTTCTTATAAAGCAACACTAGTGGAGCCCTTAAAATAATAAAAAATGGGGCCTAATCAAAAGGAACTACTTTTGTTCCAAATTACCCCTCACCGTATTCTTTGCTTTACTTAAGGTGCTGGACTTCAAACTCGTATTCCCACTTCATACTGCCTTGTTTGTTTCTTTTCATGTACTCTACATTAAATTTATTCACTGGTCACTGTATTTTGTTCCAAATTACCCCTTACCCTATTCGTCGTTCAACTATTTATGAGTATAAACACGAGTGAATAACTATAAATTAATCGAATTCTACCTTTTGGGATATTGATTAACAAAAGTGAGCCAACATAACTACAGTGGTCAAACAAATAAGCGTTGCATCCACATTCCACAGTCCACGCCACGTGTATTCGGAACCCATAGTTTGAAAACCTTCTCGTGGGGTATGAATGTCATTTCACACTTGAAAATGGAGTGTTACTTAATGGCTAAGAAGTGCAATTTAATCATTTTTCTTACTTTGTATATTAAAGTTGCTCCATACCCCCTTGGTGCAAAAAAAAGCTATGGAGCCAGATGTACACAAATTGGAATTCACGTACCTTTTTTAAAACCATAAAACCACTAAAAGCTATAGATATAATGAGATGACAAGATATAGAGATCATTTAACAAAGAAAGCAAAATGTCGAGGTTTAGCAACACCTTGATAGGTTTCTTGAACCTACTGACACTCCTGGTTTCCATTCCGATCATCGGTGGCGGCTTATGGATGGCAAGAAGCACCACCACCTGTGAAAGCTTCCTTCAAAGGCCACTTATGGTGTTAGGGTTTGTGATCTTGCTAATATCACTGGCTGGTTTCATAGGTGCATGTTTTCATGTGGTATGGGCTTTGTGGGTGTACTTGGCGGTGATGTTGTTCTTGATCACCACCTTATTAGCGGTGACGGTTTTTGGGTTTGTGGTGGCGGGTCCTGGCGGTGGAGTGGAGGTTCCCGGCAGGAATTATAAGGAGTACCACTTGCAAAGTTATTCACCTTGGTTGAGGAAAAGGATCGAAAATCCTGATTATTGGATGACTATTAGAAGTTGCATCTTGGGGTCCAAGACTTGTAGTAAGATTGTTATGTGGACACCTGTTGACTATTTGACTCGAGACATGTCTCCGATTCAGGTACTTTTTTAATGATCAATCACCTGTAAAATAGACCATTTCCTTGCTAAAAAGTCGATTCTTGTTCATAATTCGAAAGTTTGAAATGACTCAAAATTTTGTTACTTATGGGAAATCCCATTTTCTCGACTTTCTCTATATCAAGTCATTTTTAATTTCCATATATAACAAGTCATAAGGAAACACATATAGAATAGAATCGACAGAGACTAACGGGTTATTTCTTTTTGAATTAATGAATTCAATTAGTTTTACGGTTAACCTGAAGTTCGTTTCTTTTTTACTTAATCTGTACGTACATAATGACTTAATCACTTAAGTCAACAAAAACATGAATCACTATATATTAAGTCACTAACCATTTACCTATATATTTTCATTTCTTCTTTTTTCCTCTATGACATAACACATTAGTACGTGTACATGTTTAAGTTCATGAAGCAAAAAACAAGACCTAAGATGATTACATTAATTTTGTTGTATGTTAATATATGCAGTCAGGGTGTTGCAAACCACTAACTTCATGCAACTATGAAGCGCCAATGATGACACAGGATCCCGACTGCTACAAATGGAGCAACGACCCAAGCGTGTTGTGCTATGAATGTGACTCGTGCAAGGCGGGGGTGCTAGAGGATGTGCGGCGGGATTGGCACAAACTGTCGATTCTCAACATCGTTATGGTGATGCTTCTGATTGGCATTTATTGTATCGGTTGTTGTGCATTCCAGAATGCAAAGAGGGACGATAGCTACCCTTCTAATAGAATGTATAAAGTTCGACCCAAATGGAATTTTTATTCTGGTGGAAGATAGTTTACTAACTAATTTTGTCATTTTGTTTTATGGTAGAACTATAGTCAGATTTATAAGATATTTCGTGTACATTTATAGAAATTTTGAATTTTTTTTAGTTGCAACTCTAAATTTCTAGTAACTTTGAAGTACAAAATAAAATATACATATAGGAGGGTTTGGTTTGTTTTTAGAAAGTACTCAAAGCCGATGAACAATAGAAATTTAAAAATTTACTGATTCGGACTGGATTTCCATGTAACCCGATAAACAAAACGTAAACTTTGGATTATAAAATATATATGACAAATAATATTATAATATAATTTATTATTTGAATATATAAAAAGTCATAGAAGTTAAATTACTGATTCATTTTATTATATTAATTGTCTTCTGGATTTCAGTCGAGTATATCCCCGGCTCCTCGCCTCTCATTCTCTTTATCTTTGTGACTTTTATATGAAATGCTAAATAGACTAATCAAATTAATTTACAACTTGGATTCTTTTTCCAATTTATTTTAGTTTAATTATACTAAAGTTCAAGTACGGATAGAAAACAATTTCAAGGAAAGCAACTAAGTATGTTAAAACTTATTATTATTATTATTATTATGTATGTTAGATAATTTAATTGAAAATTAGATAGTAATATAATACGATTACAAAAGTAAAGTATTTGTGTAATACCACATTTGTTTCAATATTTATTTGAAATTATAAAAAAGGTAGATTGATTGTAATCATCTTTGTGTTTAGAGATAACCATTGATTGATCTATAAAACATTATTTAGTCATCAACACAATCTTTTAAGATATGCTCAGTCAAACCAGCTGGACTCAATGTTTAGTCAAAAACTAGGGACTGTACCAGATAGATGGCACGGTTCGGTTCAACTCGGCTCGGTCTGATCTTGGTTTGCTCTATTATGTAAGTCCAGTATTTTACTTTATAAAATACAATATAGTATATATACGATTAACTAAACACAATGCAACACTTTATTAATAAATATGATCATGTTTTTGTTGTTGAAAAAAACCAAAGGAATATCTTTATTGAATTAACTTTATGCATAATGCTCGTGTTATGTTACTGTCATGTTGGAAAAGTTGTGTATCGCCTCCTAATTGTTGTTGCTATTGAAAACGTATATATTTCTTGGAAGACAAGAATTCTAAAAAAAAAAAAAAACATAATATAGTTTTAAGGATTTCAATAAGAAGACGATGGTATATTGTCATTTTATATGGACTTAAAAGGTTGAGTCATTAAGTGAAATGGCTATAGGGAAGAAAACATGCAAAATTCCTTATGGACGAGGTTGGACTGATTTGGAATTGAAATCCATTAAAATTATTTGTTTGGTTCAAAAAGATGGAATTTAAAATCCCATGATCTATCCCAAACCTCTTTGCAGGTGCACCTTGGGAGGATGCCAATGAGGATATTTACAGATAATTACACTTTTTAAACATCTTGATTTATATAAAAATATATTACAAAGTAGTTCAAAAACACAATTATTTCAAGAAACTATTAAGTTAAATTATCTTGAACGTCTTAAAGTTTAAAGTGACTAAATAAAGTCTAAACTCTAAACTAATAGAAGTGTCGATTTTCAACATTAACAATATTTTATTATTTTATACAAAATGAGAATGACTCATGTAGTGTTAAGAATGTTGGACACGTTAACTCCCAACTTTATAACCTAACATAACTAAATACTAATGCTTCAGAGTTGAGACAAATTTACAGCAAAAATATTAATCATTTATCTTTCCAACATGAATCGTAAACTGATCACCATTATTTCTTGGACACAGTAACAGGAAAAAGATACTTTCATCTCAAACTCAAAAGCTTCGTTACACTTTATAGTTCATAATGGTGTACTGTATATAAACATCACGTGGTAAAGTTTGTGGGGCTCCTTGCTTTCTCCATTTCAAGATCTACTATTTTCTCACATACCTCACAGTTTAATCATGATGTATAATAAACTGATATAATTTAATAAGGAGTAGTTAAATACCAAAGCCTCAGGTTAAACTAAATAACTGACAACTTTGAATTAACTTAACGAGAAATGTAAATTATAATTTATCAAGTCGACCTTTTAAATAGTATATATATGTACGCAATCATGAAGCAAGAATCAGGATGTTGATGAAATATATGTTTCTTGCACCACACAACACAAAGAACAAATCCTTACATGCTTTACACACCTAATAATATATGAAAACCAGTAAAACGCTTTGTTTTCTGGTGCACTAACTAATAAAAACAACAGCAAAGCAGTAGCAATAGAACTAAAATTAAGCTAAGGAAATTACATGACATGCTGTACAAGTGAATGCATATGATGTGGCATCTATTTACAGAATGAGAAAGCAAAGCAAAAGGGGTGGGTGGGTGACTACTGATTTGAGCATTCGGTTTTGCAGATGGGGCATAACTTCTTCATCAACAGCCACTTCTTGATACAATCCACATGATAACCATGTCCACATCTTTCCATCATTCCAATTGCATCACCATTTTTATACTCTTCCTGTTCCATTCCAACCAAACACATTTATTTATTATCACTTTTGACATTTTGTATGTGAAAAGGGAAATAATACACAAGTGCTTACAAGACAGATGGGACAAGAAACCTCCTCATGGTTTTGGTTTTGGTTTTGGTTTTTGTCTGAAGAAGAATAGTAAAGTTTTTCCCTTAAACACTTGGACATGCTGTCCTCAGACAAGCCTGTGTTAACACTCCCTATCCTTTCCTCGAGATTAAGCAGTTCCTTCAAAAAATATATATACATACATTAAAAAAAGAATATAAAAAGACATTAATTAATTACACAAGTGATTTTTATGAAACCTCATAGCTCATGTTGTCGATGTCTAGCCTCAAATCTCTATACTGATCCGAGAAATTCCTGGAATTGCCATACAAGGATGCCCCCCGATCCACCATCATCAAGGTCTACACACATTCATTAATTACTAAATTTTAAAGTAAACATGTTACAATTGAAAAAAAAGCTAGAGAAACACACACCTCATGTCCAATTCTATCATGGGATTCCGTTACAGTTACATCAACAACGGAATGGAATCTCTCAACTGTTATCCTTGGCCTTCCACTCCTGTGGCTGTAATTACCCCTCCACCCATTCGGAGACCAATGCCTTGAGTTTCTAGGAGAGAAATTGTCTGGTGGAGCCCGCAGCCCATTCCCATTTGTTGAAGATGATGCATGTCCATAGTGGGAGTGGGAGTGGGAGTACCTGGAAGCACTACTATATGAAGAGTGAATTCTGCGAGAATGGTTGTTGGCATGAACATGAAGATTTTGTCTGCTGCTGCTGCTGAAAACTGGATCACCAGAGCTTCCTCCAACATGAAACTGATTCATCTCATGTCTCATGTCTAAATTTTCATCAAAGAATGTAACAAAATTTTAATAATGCCATCACAAGTGATTATTACTTGATAAGAAATAGTAGAATTTTACCTCGTATGTGGGAGGGAGCAGGATAATGAGGAACATGGGGGGCGGCTGAGGAGTAATTTGGAGGAGGTGGTGGTGGTGGTACTGGTACTGGTGCTGACTGATAAAAATGGTTTGAGACATGGCTTCTAGATGGTTCTGATTCCATGTCATCATGTCTATATCTACGTCTCACGCTCCTAGATGAATCTTGACCATCGATTGTGAGATTGCCCCTGTATTGATCTAGGGTTGGTTTTTCTATTGGCATCTGAGAAGCAGAAGAAGAACTGGATGAACTTCCTACAGTGTAGAGGCTGTTTAAGCTACCTGACCTTTTTCTTTTGAGAGGCCCTCCTCCTCCTCCTCCTCCATTGAGTGTTGGATGGTGGTGGTGGTGGATCAACGGACCAGATTCCATATCATGTGAGTTTGGAAGATGATTATAATTAGTATAATGAGTGGGGTGTCCACCAGTGATTGATGGATGCGGAAAAGGTGGCACAAAGGGCGGCTGTACTTCCATGCTAAGGTTTGATGAAGGAGGAGGAGGTGGAGGAGGAGGAGGAGGATATTCGTTTGCCCTGCTGCTGCCTCCTTCCAAATTTCTGTGACCTCTTGACATATGATTCATCTGATTCTGACCAACAAAAGGACCGTTTTCTGCCCTTCCTGCTAAAGGAGAGGATTACCTCAATATTCCTTACAATTTGAATATACTTATTTTAAAAAAAGAAAAAAAAAATACCTGTAGGAAAGTAAGAGTGTTCCACCACTGGCGCATGGGTATGGTTGTTATCCTGTTGGTCAACTCCAAATCTTGTAAATGAGTTGGACAAGTGTCGATGCCTCATCCTTTTTGACAGATAACTTTACTTCACCTTTTGCTACAAGCTACCTTTTTTGCCAACCTGTACAGATAGCTTCAAGTTTCAAAACTTTGCATTGAATAAGCAACTACCATTGCAAAATTCTTAAAAAAACTACCCTTCGCAACAGCAAACACAGAGACTATATTCATTTGTTATCAGATTACAATTTCTAAATGCTTTCATCATTTAAATTCTCACATACCTGTAGTTAGTAGTTACAGATTATGCTGACAAGACCATGCTACAACATTCAATTCAACCTACCAATTACTTAACGTAACCTTTTCCAAGAACATCAAAAATAACCAAATCCAGAAAGGCAACACTTTTAAATGACATTGTTAATTGCTAGTTTGCTAAATTATCATGAAATTCAGTTTGGAATGGATTGGGAATGAACCCAGAAAAGATGGAACACAAACAAGAATTACTCCTCCATTGACTGAATTGTTAACTCAGGGTGACAATAAGGATAATTTTTTTTTTGGTCTAAGGAAGGACATTGGTATGAGTAGAAGAGACAGCCTATTTGCAAAATGGAAGATGCTTAGACAAGGAGTCTTATGGTCTGTTTGGTACAATGGAATGGAATGAATCATTCAAACATGTTTTTTTTATCAATAAATATAAACCTAAGTAGTGTAAGATTGTTAAACAAAGAAAAAATAAAATACTTAGATACAATGAAATCTTGAAATATAACTATAAATAAAAAATATTTAGTTGAGTTTTGAAATTTTAAAAAGATTAATAATATTGAAAACTACATGAATAAAAGTAATTTATAACTATAAATATATATCATTCCATTCCAAGAAAGAATGAAAGAAAAAACACTCCTCCCCCATGGAATGAAAATAAGCCTCTAGGAGAAGGAATCACATTCTCCATTCCATTCCTTATGGCAACCAAACAAAGAAATTTTCCATTCCGCCCTAATCCTCCATTCCAATACCTCTTCAATTACTACATACCAAACGCTACCTTACTGCATCATGTTGGCCACATCATTGCAACAAGAAACCTCAACTCCTTTGAAGTCAAGTGATGTACATAGATCAAATGCTATCTATCTTCAAATTCCAACATTTAACAGAGCAGCATTCCAGCTTGTGAGTTCCTATTTCTGTTTTAAATTGGAAATTTCTCACCAACTAAAAGTAACAAATTTCTAAAAGGCTCAAACTAAAATATGCTTAATGAAGTTAAATCCATACCAAAAAGACCTATCGAAGGCCCACTACACGTAAAACTTCAAAAGACATACCTCCCAATCCCATAGCCTATCCAGCTTTCCCATACATATCTTATTCAGACAAGATAGGGTCAATAGGTACCTCATAAATTTCTCCCTGGCAATTTCACCTATATAATTCAATCCTGCACTGCACAAAAAAGGTTATCCTGGATAAAAGTAACTACATAAGGGCCTCATAATTGCATTAGATCATAGTGTTTGAAAAAGGTTTAAGGGCCACATAGAAATATACTGCTAATTAAAACAAACAAAACTTACAAGGAGGTGGTGTCCAAAATTCACAAGAGAGAGAGAGAGAGAGAGAGAGAGAGAGAGAGAGAGAGAACTTGAAGGATGGATCAACTGATGGAATTGTATTACTACATTCTTATTTTGGTAAGGGCACAGAGATTAAAACATGATCACCCTAATTTGCAAGAGGCGTGATTGGTCTCTGGATATGCTAAAACAAGTTCATCATTTGATAATATGGGGGTAAACCAAAGACCTACAACCACCAATGAAGAAACTCTACCTATTGTAGCAGCAAATCATTAAACCAGGAAATATGCAGCTCCACAGGAATGCGTGCAAATACTACAAGGTTTTGTGATAATTAGCAGAGCTACATACATGAATGAAATCATGTGTCTACATCAGAGCCACTGAAGATGTAGAAACTGCAGCAAGAGAGCAGAAAAACAGAGCCTACATGAACGAAAATATGTGTCTCTGATTTGACAAAGAGGGTTTTGATTCAAGGGGGGAGGCAGTGTTTGTGAACTTTTAAGTGAATATGACATATACTTATTACTTTTCTATAAATAAAGTCATAAAACAAGCATATCTTCTAGTAGGTAGTTTGATATTTGACTTGAATTTAAATCCATAGCTATTCAGTAGGAAAATCTGCAATCCCTTTTCCAATTTTCATTGGCTAGGGAGATATTAACTGTGTGGTCGCAGTTTAAGAACAGCAGCGACATCATAGACATACTAAAAGAAGCATAATTTATCAAAGATATAAATATAAGCTCATAACTATTATCGAACAGATGATCTCTATTATCTTTTCTCAAATTCATTTTCCTTTCTGTTCATTTTTCCTCTATGCTTTATCAAACAGAATATTGATCGTCTTTTGAAACACTTGTGGGGGTAATATGCCCCTTATAATAAGAAATATAGCAAATAAAACAAACATCTGATAAATGAATTTAGTGGATCAGACACAATAAAGATAACATAAGGATCTCCAACTTTGATTAGGTATCAGAGCAGCTACAGTTACATGCATCACTATGCACATTTCAGTATGATGTTTTAAGGTTCCCCATGTGACAGACAACTAGATGGCATGGCATGTTATAACTTGTTTAAATTACATTGACACTAAGCACTATTGGACACAGCCTAAATTTTTTGGCTTTAGTACGTAAACTCCTATCCACCATGATCTGTAAACTCCTATCCACCATGATCTGGGATATATAACTCCACTCAACTTCCAGGGAGCTTAAAGTTCACATCTTACAGATGTGACCCAATTACAATTGCCATCTTCTTGTCCATAGTTAAACTTTAGAATACACATTTGGTTACCAAAACTAAATAATAATGAAAAGCTTCTCTTTGACCACAGAACAGCATAACATCTCTCCAACATATAGCAACCTGTACTATCATGATCCAATCTTCATCTAGAATAGGGATGAGCAATAGGATATGATGCGCTCTTCAACCAACTTCCAACAATGGGGTTCATATAAGTGAAAGTAAACCTTTTCCTATAAACATCTCTTCTGTATAACCTGAGCAGATTTTAATACTTTCAGTTTTTTACATGGTCAGTCTGTTTCAACATGTACAATGGAAGGTAAGGTTCCTTGCTGCAAAAAAACAATACTGCACACTCTGATGGTGTGGGTTAGAAGATAATGTGCATAAAGCAATTAATAGCTTATTCTCTGTTTAAAAAATAAGACTTTCTATCTTAGCTCACCTTTTCTTTTAGTTTCTATGAGAGAGCCCACTTATATACACCTATAAGCTAGGAAGAAAGGAATGGGTGCAGATGCCGTATGCGCTAGATATCATGTTACATGGATTTGCCAACTAAAATTTACTATAATCGGGTGAGGCTCAAGAAAGTATCTACATATATGGACAACTTCAGGATCCTACAAGAAAATAAACAAAATGATTTTTGTTCTTTGAGAAAACTGAACAAGAAAAATGTCCAACTACACTTAATAGATAAGACAAGGATGTATGATAGAGCAAACTAGAAAACAGCACATCAAGACTCTAGTTATTGGTTACTTGGTTAGACTCAAGGGTGTATGGTTTATGTTTTTTTTACAATATTTACATAAGATATGCCTATATTTTAGGTGTTTCTGTTTCTTTCTAATCCTGTAGAATTCAAAGCCTTGAAACAAGAACCTAATACAGAAAAAAGTAAGACGAACCTGTCAAAAACAAGTCAAGCCACATCCCTCCTGCACCCAAGACACACCCATGTAGTTGTTGTCTACATATCAATTGGGTGTGCACCTGATGCATATCTGATTGCACTCAAGCCAACCGACACCCAATTTGCACCCAATGTCACAGTTTGGACATAACAGCCTAACTCAAAAATTAGTGTAGCTTAATTTATAAGCTTTATCATCTTATACTGGATGTTAGCTTGAAGCTTAAAAGGTCAAGAAAATCAAATCAACTATGACCATAAAGAAATGAAACCACCAAAGTATGATTGATCTATTTATATTCATCGTAATCGTCCACCAAAATGTAGCACTCACACTGATAAAATAATAAATCAAAACCTAAAAAAAATAAAAAATAAAAATAAAAATAAAAAGCCTAAAGTCCTCCACAGATGAAAATCGAAAAGGAGAACTCAGAAACAGAAACGAGAGAAAAGAAAAATGGTGATCAACCAGCCTCTCTATTTCCTTAATATTTTGTATCCATAACACGCAGATCCAAAAGTTTTAACGACCGTATTTGAGGAAATTATATGTAGTATTCTCCCCATAACATAAAAATACACAAATAACATATGTATACGCCTATGTGTGTATAATCCATTAATACTTACAACACAAAACCCCAAATAAAACTCGATTCAGGACCAGTTAGATGCATTTTTTTTTGTTTATTTGTTTATTTGTTTATTTAAGAGGATCTACTTGTTCGTAGGTAAAATAGGATTTCATCGGAACATCGGATTTCAACCGACTAAGCGAACATACATAGATTGAAAACAAAAAGCAACACAAAAACCAAAACGAGAACAAAATGATCGGGAAAGAGATCGATGATGGTGGCGATGAGGATCGTACCGCAGAAAAAGCGTGAAGTGCCGGCGGTCAAAAGATCGACGTCGGCGATTTGATAGAGAATTTACAGGGTTTTCTTTTTAAGTAATCAAGAATAAGCGTTGGCGTATGGAATTGTGTTGTTGATAGAGAGTTCGGTGGTTACCCTTTATATATAACGAATTGTTCCTGCCAAACTTGATTTCAAGATTCGTTTCGGTACGACCAAACTCGAATTCGGATCCGGATCTGGATCCGATCCATTCCGTATGAAATGTTGGCTTGTCCTCTATAAAGGTATTAAATTAAAGTTCGTAATATTGAAATATTGTTTGTCGTGCTAGAATGATATATGATAAGTTATCTTAGTTCTTTAATTTTCGTATTTAGTTATTACTATATGATAACCTCACGGTTTTTATTCGGTGTAAAGTCCAATAATATAAAATAATAAAATATAATTATCTCGTACATACGAAATACTAGCATGAATGAGAGTAATGGTCATTTTCTTTGGAATACATATACACAATCTCTTTTTAAACATATTGAAATTTCCGGATCAAATATCATGTATAATACAAAGATGTTAATATGTTTGAGAAGAGATTGTCTACATGTATCTAGAATAAGATGAACCTTATTTTCATTCATACTAATATTTTGTATAACAAGTCGATTATGTTTTATTATTTATATTATTGGAATCGAAACTTAACAAAAATCATGTTGTAATTTTATGTGAGGCTTGTCCTCTCTAAAGGTATTAAATTAAAGTTCGTAATATTGAAATATTGTTTTTGTCGTGCTAGAATGATATATGATAAGTTATCTCAGTTCTTTAATTTTCGTATTTAGTTATTACTATATGATAACCACATGGTTTTTTATTCGGTGTAAAATCCAATAATATAAAATAATAAAATATAATTGTCTCTTACACACGAAATACTAGCATGAATGAGAGTAATGGTCATTTTCTTTGGAATATATATACACAATCTCTTTTTAAACATATTGAAATTTCCAGATCAAATATCATGTTTAATACAAAGATGTTAATATGTTTGAGAAGAGATTGTCTACATGTATCTAGAATGAGATGAACCTTATTTTCATTCATACTAATATTTTGTATAACAAATCGATTATGTTTTATTATTTATATTATTCGAATCGAAACTTAACAAAAATCATGTTGTAATTTTATGTGAGGTTATCACATCATATAATAACACATTATTTATATTATTTGGTTCTCGGGAACTTTAAGTTTTTAAATGATCATCCCCCATTTGTTGGATTGTTATCATCAATGTTATTTAAGTGTAATGGGATTACTTTGTTGACTAAAAATGATCTTGACAAATATTAAACAAGTAAGAAATGTGTGGAGTACACACTTGTTTAAGTTTGATCAAGTATCAAAGTATACTGTCATTTAGGGGCAAAGCCCCTAAATGAACGGGGGGTTCGGGGGCAGCGCCCCTGGGAGCAGGGTCCAAGGGGCAGAGCCCCTGGCTGTTTTGACTGTTGATCCATATACAAAATCCAAATTTATAACAGTTTTGACTGTTGAGAAAAACTGTTATATGACAATTTTGACAGTTTTTCAGACAAAGAAGGTTTATAACCAATTTTAATCATTTTTCTGGTACTCACAAAATTACACCATCTTATTCTCTCTTTCTTTCTCTCTGATTTTCTCTGAGTCTTATCCAATTGAGGATTTGGGAGTACCACCCAAATACTTCGATTTGAAAGTGATTATCACGATTCTCAAATTTCCAAGTGCTACTAAACCATATTTCTAACACCCTCTCTCTTGCTCTCTCTCTCTCTCTCTCCATATATATATATATATATATATATATATATATATATATATATATATATAGAGAGAGAGAGTGAGTGAGAACGAGAGAGGGTGGATGATCCTTTGAAAACTTAAAGTTTCCCGAGAACTAAAGGTGGAGCGTTGGATCAATTATTTGTATAGCTTAGTTGACTAGTACATTTAGGGGCATATTATGTTAATTAAAAGTGATCATGGGGGTAAACTCGGTAGAAAAATCTTCTATCCAAAAGATGAGGCAACCCACAGATCATTCCCCCAAAATCCTTCGTCGTCCTCACTAACCCCCTTTTCCCTAGCCTTGCTCGGTAATCGTTCGCCAAAATCGAGCATCGTCATCCGAAATCTATGGCTTCTTTCGTGTATATGCACTCTCTAATCTCCAAGTCACAAACGTTTAATCCACGAATCAACAGATCTAGGTCATGTTCCCCGCAACGTCTCAATCGTATTCCTCATCCATTTGAAATTGAATCCATAATCTATTTTATTTGCTCTCTCTTCCATGTATATCCTCTGCTCCTATATACTACTTTTCTACCATTCTTGAAGGAGATGAGCTTCAAAAGGTAACTATTCTGTTAGATCCTGAAGAACAACCTGAATGCCTAGTTTCCGAGTTTAAACAAAGAGAATAAAAGAAGAGAAAAGAAAGTAAGGAGTGAAAAGAAGATAAAGAAGAGGAAAATAAATTGTTCTTTTTCTTCTCGAGTTTGAGAGAAATGGAATGAAAGTTAATCATTTTGTTCTTTATTTCGAATCCTTCCAAGTCAGAAGGAAAGCTAGGAGGGAAAGTGATCCTTCCATTTCCCTCCACTTCCTTCCATTTCCTTCCTTTAATGAAACTCAGGAACACTAATTTCTTTTACTTTCTTATCATGTCCACTCACTTCCCTTCTTTTCTCTTTGTTAAGTTGAACTCGAGAACGGGGTGTAAAGGTAACCCTTCACTCTTACTAAATTTATGATTCGTAAGCCTCATAAGCAATAACAAAACTTTTGGTACAAATAATCTTTTAATATTACTTAAGTTCTCACCGCTAGCATACACTTTAATTGAGGTATAAAGCTTGATGGATCATATAACTTTTTGCTTTTATTTTTTATTTGATGTCTTAGGAATTTGGCATATATCCAATCAATGTTGCATGTTCGGGCTACGAGGAATCCCAAACAGTATCTTCGTAGTAAATTTCGTTAATCTAGTTCATATTGAATACATAACATGAGATGAATTGTTAATTGATTAAATTAGTTGATATTTGGTTTTTACATGTTTGGTATTGCATTATATAGCAAGCACGAAGAATGATATTGCTCTTAATCCGCTATCTGATGTATCTATTAATCTAGTCCTTTCATGTTCTCATTTATTCCAATCATTAAATGCATTACCTGTTTTTTACTTAACTTCGAGTTTTAGGATCAGTGTGTAACGCCCGTAGATCCGGGCTAGTCAATTTAGAGACGATAAGCATCAAAAATGAATTTTTGATGGAATATTATTTAGAAGGATTAATCTTAACCAAGTTTTAGTATATGTCACAAGGTTTCCGTGCATATAAAGAAAGCCAAAATCCGAGTTATAACGAAGAAGTTATGACCTGTCGAAGTTTCGCGACAGAACCGGCACGACCCAGCGCGACCCATCGCGACATAAATAGTGAACTTAAGGTAGATAGATATCTATCCTTGGTGATCTAAACAAGAGTTGAAGATTTATTCGATAGTAGTCCAACGATAAAAAGACAGACGAAAACGGAGTTCAGATGAAAGAGTTATGAATTTCGAACGGAGTTTTCCTGTCCCGGCCTACTATAGATATATATAAGTAATATACTTATTATATATTAAAAATAAAGTCAAAATTAGCCAATGGAGTCTAAACGAGAGTTGTATAGCATCATCTCACATTCGCGGCGATATAAAGAACGTCGAAAACGGAGTTCGTATGCGAAAGTTATGAATTTCTGAAGTTCGGGGCGCGAAACCCCAAAACTGTCAGAGGCCACGACGTGGCAAGCAGTGCCACAACGTGGCAAGTGTCCTGACACCTCCGGGAGGCCCCCAGATGCAACTTGGGATGACGCATGCAGTGACGACCAAGCCCACGACGTGGAAAAATGTTGCCACGATGTGGCAAGGGCCAAATTTGCCCTATAAATAGATTTGAAGGGCCAGCCATTTAGGGTTGCTATTTTCTCTCTTCTCTCTCCCGTTTTGCATCGATTTTCGTGCTAGAAGTACCCCGAAGCCCCGGTAATATTCCCGAGTCCCGAAGCAAGTCCTGAGATCCCGAAGATCCCGAGAAGTGCGGTTTCCGAGTCGAAGCTCTGCCCGCGAGAAGTTCGATTTTTGCGGAGATCTTCCAGATCTACCGAAGAATACTACTTCTGCAAGTCGTAGTGCTGTCCGATCATCTTCTGATCAAGTGAGTGTATAATACCTTTGATAAACACGATAATAATACAAGTATGGTTTGAGTGTATTAAGTTTATTGTTGTTTATATGTGTGAGTGTGTGGTTACTTTCTTCTAACACATAAATATGATGTATTTGCTATGAAATACGTGCTATGTGTTTATATGTTATTTGTCTATTTGAGATGGGCATGTAAATTGGAGTTTTATACAAGTGTTAAATGATTTAAACTGTGCAAGTATTTATATCTACAAAATTATTGGGTAGAACATAGGTAGATGGAATAGTTGGTGACTATGGAGTTAGCACCTATTGTATAAACCTTGGCGACTATGGAGTTAGCGCACGTTGAGTAAACCTTGGCGACTATGGAGTTAGCGCTTGTTGAGTAAACCTTGGCGACTATGGAGTTAGCGCTTGTTGAGTAAACCTTGGCGACTATGGAGTTAGCGCTTGTTAAGTGAATCTTGGTGACTATGGAGTTAGCGTCAGATAACTATGGATTTAGTACTTGATAAATAAGCTTTGGCAGCAATGGAATTCATGCCAAATTCCTTACGAATAAATGAATGAAGGATAGTTGGTTCTTAGGGTAAAACCTTAAGGAGATAATGGGGATGGGTAATTGGGTTGATTGTTTGCTGATTACATATAATAATTATATTATTGTGGGTTGAAAACCCTATATGCTCACCAGGCTCCCAAGCCTGACCCACTCAGTTTACTTTTCATTACAGGTAATGGCATAAGGGTAAAAGTTGGTGGACTTGACGAGAGATTTTGGATTATAGATCAATAGTTGAATAATTATTGTAAGGTCTATTTTATATTGTTTATGCTTTTGGTCTGTATCGAACATGACATCCCAAGGTTTTATTATTTAATGAAAATACATTCTTTTCGAGAAATGTTTTGATAAATGGTTATCATATTTTATTCTGGGAACAAATTTCGCAACTCTTTTTAATCAAAAGATTACTCTGATTTTATAAAACAAAGCATAAACAAATCGGTCTTTTCTGTCCGTGAAAATGGGGATGTCACACAGTGTGATTCCACTTGTTTATTTTAGTGGTTCAAACATTGAATTCATACCAGCCATTTTTTAGCAACATGATGATGTGATAAAAGTGTTCCATGATGCTATTTTTCTTTATTATCTATGCATTATTTGCGGACCCCTAGCTTCATTCCTAAACTATTTGTTTTTTCTCACTTCATTTTCTTGTGGGAAAAATGTCGACTTTTCTTTAAATCATGCATGAACTTCTATGAGCTCCTACTAAATATGCAAATTCTATTTGAGCCCTTCATGTATTCATTAGAAACACCGGTTTCTAACACATAACACATGGAAAATAATATTGAGTTGATGGAAATAACTCATCATTGTTGGGTTATGAGCATTCTAACACTCCTAAGTGTACATGCAACCCTAAATACATTGGATCTATGTTTTCTCTATTATACATGCAAATATGAATATTCCAAGGTATTACCCTAAGTAGCATACAATCTTTGATACTTGGGTAATAAAAAAAGATAGAATACATACCTTGTTGAGGTGACTTGACTCCATGAAGCTCGAGAACCTAGTGCCCCAAGTGTGACACCTCAAATGGTTCACACAACATCACCAACATATGGAATAACCATGAGAAGAAGACACTCATGCTCAAATCGGCTATCCCTCATATATGTATTGCACGTGCCAATTTCTTGAGCTAAAGGAGTCCATATATAGTGTGCACATTAGGGTTACACCATGTAACCCATGACTTTACCCATTCATTATGCTCCATGGGTTTTTATCTCCATGGAGTATCCATGGGTCACCACATGGGTTAAACCCAACATAAGGAATCATGGATCATAAGCTTACATATATAAGAATGCGTGATTTACACAATCAATCCCATATATTTAATTAGTCTCTTTTGATTACTAAATTAAGTTCAAATTAATTCTTGATCAATACTAATTAAATAACATGATTTCATATTAATATATTAGAACTTATAATATATTAATATGTCACAAATGTCCTATTCTCACAAACGGTCTATCCAAATGTTCCGATGCCATACAACACAAATGGACCATGCCAAGTCGAGTCAAGTACATACCAATTATAGTTATGGACTTAAACACTATTCCAACAGTTTCCCACTTGGATAAGTGTAAAACTATTATTGAGTATGACTTCAAAACTTAACTGGCAATCGTAGCTCTCAAAAACCGCTGTCGAACTCTGACCTTATTGATGAAGTCTGACCTTGTATATTCCTCCATTCTAGTTATCATATGGACTGAGACATGGATTATAAACCATTCTCTCTGTCCATTTGTTGTTTCCCGATTTCTGATTCATGATGACTGACTGATTGACCAGATCAAATCAATCATGGCTTGGCCAAGCACTCACATGTATCATCATTAAATCATCGAGGGGCCCACAGATATCGCTTTTATCCTGAAGGTAAAAGGACTGGATAAACTTCGACTCAAATGTCTTGTTCTAGTACTTGTTGAATCATACACAAAGGCACATTTTATAACATCGAGTTACCAATGCGTTTTCATGCAATTAATGTATAACCAACTCATAGTAACAACTCATATCTCTAGGTTTGAAGAATATATGATATTATCGTCTCATGATCACTCGAGATACAATCCATGAAGTGATTCCAATGAGCGTGGGTTGAATCCAATACTCATAACTTATGAGCACTCATGAGTGTTGTAGCACCACTTTGTCCAACATCTTATACCTCTACAAGCCAACCCATGACAGTCTTGATTCATATCTACTTCCAACATATGATCGACTGTGGATGGCTTGAATAACTTAGTCATTCATGAAAAACGACCTAGTTATTCTGGAAGTCAAAACATGCAAAGTGAAACACAAGAATAATCGAATCCAATATGGTCTCAGAACTTATGAATATAAATAACACATCTTTTATTTATCACTATATTGATTACCCATCATTCGTTGCATAATGTTTCAAACTATCAACTTTATACTTGAATTAAAACAATAGTTGTCCCATGCTCCAAGCATGTACACTATGTTTTCTAAAAACTAGTCATGCCATACACCTAGTATGAATACTAAGTTTGTCTATGATCTTTACTTTGTGAAATAGATCGATTGAACATAATCTCAATGATTCTCATTTCACACTCCCAATTCCTTACTACAAATGCAAGAATTCCAAATTCCTGCCATTTACCTAAATCTGTTAGATTCTAAACTTATATGCATTGGTGCTCTTGTAATGATTATGCACAAAGTCACAAAGACTTGTCAACATACATTACAAAGTATTCCAATGGAGACCAACTCCATGGAACCGAAGTCTCATATTCAAACTTCATTGCATTTGAACATTCTTCTTGCATTAAGTTTCCTAATCTTACACAGATTTAATGAATAACTTCCAAATATAGGAACATTTCCATATTCCCCTTTTGACTATTACTCTTGAACAAGAGTTGTCTCTTTTCAGAATATGTCAATATGGTCCTTCCAAAATTAACACTATACTTCCAACTGTCCATGAGCAACCAATCTTTGGTAATCCTTAGATTGTCCTCGATAATTGCTTAATCATTTTAGTCATATCTAGTTATATTACTTTTTCCTTCTTAATGCTTAGGGCATTTGGAAAAATTTAGAACAGATGAATATTATAGCACATGCAATTGATCCTATATCTAAAGCATATGGGACACGATTCATAAATACATGATACTAGACCAGCCTTTTGCTATAATATTTCTATTTCTATTTTCCAAGTTCTCATAATTCAGATTACGAAAAGAGATGCTGTAATCATAATCAAATTTTAGAACTCAAATAATGGACCCATATATAGAATTTCCTTATGTTGAGCCATTCCAACATGAAATTCATATATATATATATATATATATATATATATATATATATATATATATATCCTTGACTAAATATGATTAAAACTTCAATCTAAGCTTTTAGAATTGAAGTGAAGTATATTTTCCTCTCCCTTAATTATAACAAAACAACTTTTTCCCAATTGAAACCTTTTGTTTTTCTATAATTAACATTGCTAACTTGCAACACTTATTATAATTATCATGTCCCCACTTGCATGATGATTATTAGCATGAAGCTTATGCTCCCACTAGCTGTGACATATACTCAGAAATCTGCTGGACTTCTAGAAATCAATACTTTATTAACCTTCTTACCAAAGTTCAGACTTCTGATACGAGATGCTTTGATAAAACTTAATAAAAAAAATACACTTTTCCTTAGATAGCACACATGTGTGTCTAAACAATTTTAGAACTATGAAAAGGGATGTCGTAATCATAGTCTCAATTGTTTAGACCCTTGCCATTTCTCACAAGTCCATGTTAGTGTGTCGGTTAACCACACACGCTCCACTAACGACTTTGAGAATGCAAATATCACAACTATTATCTACTTAACATCTACTTAGTGAAAGTGTTTCCTCACCATCATTTTCATGAATCGGAGACAAACCTTATGACACTTAGATTTTATGGTGTATGTGTTCTTATCCATGTGAATTTGTCAAAACCATAATCACAAGACAAGGAAAATGACAAATCCAAACTCGTATGGATTGAACTTGTGCAATCTTAACTTCTTGCCACCTGGCAGCACAAGGGCCTGCCATTGCTTCCAAGTTGTTATGCAACCAATTGAGAACTATCAGAACTCATATGCAAAGCTAACTTTAATTGGAATGGGCACAGAATAGAAATATATCAACACGATAGGTTATAAATCTCAAGTCATGTGCTAGTGATAAACTATAGGTTTTTATTCTTGATTAGATCTGGAAGGTTTTCCAAGATCTTTGAGAGTCCCACTGTCCTCTTGACATATAAGACTCACTTGCCAAATATTCAAGCGATAGTGAAAATTCTTTATCAAGACAAACACTTCACACAATTGGCCTTAGTTGGTCTTTGTTTTATCCAAAACATCACAACTTACCAATTTCAAATGTACAAAAGTAGAAAACATTTTACTCTTAAATTTGACAAGTGTTATAAACATTTCTTTAAGATGTGTCACTCAAATTACAATCTTAGAGTATGACTCTAAGACTTGTTTTGAACCGAAGTATGACTCATCTTCTTGATTTAACAATTTCAACAATTCATGACTCATATTCTTAGCCATAGAAATGCACTAAGATGTCCTTAGAGGACCAATTGTGATATGGTTCTTTGATCATTAATATGATCACAAAACATGATACTAAAGTACTCTCCCATCTTTTCAGATTTGAGAAACTTTTATCTTTCTTCCTAATTTGATTATTCTCATTCGTTCTGCCATACATCGAAACCTTTCCAATGTTGTAGAATTATACTTAATCCTATAAGTATAACCATATTTACTAAACTTTAGTAAATCATGACAAATAGTCTTATTGATCTTTTGTGGTGGACTTGACCAGTGCACAAGAATGTGTACTCGATCCCTTAGTCCTTCACTTGACTCACATGTACATGTGAACAAGGAATAAGTCTTAATTTTCCAAAGATGAAATTTCTCAATCATTATACTATACAACTTGCATGATTCCAAGTTTCGGTCCAATTGAAACTTGGGTGATGAGAATCTTTCTTTAATTGGTAAATTAGACATTACCACAAATGAAAGAAACAAATCCATTTCCTAATATTGCTATCAATGGAATCATATAAGCAACACTTTTCCACAAATGCCATTGTAAGGATACTTAGAATAAATAAAATCAAAAATTTTATTTTATTTTAATACTTTGCAGAAAAACTTATCCTTACAGTGCAAAAGCATATGAAAAACTTGTTGTTATCTATTCCTAAGTAGTATATCATAACTCCTAAGCAACAACTCAAAATTATGATCACCGAACCATGCGATCGAAATCCATCTTCGCGATCAGAATCAGCATATACTTCCTTTAAGTTTCTTCATTTTTCTTTGATTCTTCAAACATCAACATGTGACCCAGTCGCATCATGTAATACGGATCTCAGAATAGAAACTTAATAGAGTTAGATAGTGGACTTTACCTGAAGTAGAGTCAAACTTCTTGACTTGATCAACCTTATGATCTTTCAGGTAAATAGGCAGCTTTGCAATCAATGCCCCTTACATTGGCAATAGAAACATATAGACTCTTTGGGAATGGTACATGGGACTATCACAAACTTGCCTTTCTCTTTACCATTTGGTTAACCGAGTTGACTATGGTCAATCCCTTTCCTTGGGAAGATAAGACTTTTCTAGATATCCAATGTTACCATTGTCAATGTCAACTGGGAAGTTGACCTCCTAATCAATTTGCTTTACCAGCCCTCAAATCATTGTTGATTCAACAGCACCAAGCAAATAGATAAGATCATTAAGCGTCATGTCATAGTCTGGTTCATAGTAGTTCTAAAGAAACTCACTACGTGACTTAGAAAGTGATTGACCATCCAACTTTCTTCAGACTTTTACACCCAACTCTCTTGGCTTGTCAATATGCGACTTCATCTCCAAGATGCAATCACAAATAGACCTTGTTATTCAATAGGGCATGAGTGATCTTAAACTTGTGGGTTAGGGAGAATAACTGGAGGAGGTGGAGGAAGTGAAGTTCCAAGAGATTTAGGAAGCTCATAGATGTCTGAACTAGACATCTTTTGGGAGATATTCAAGATAGTTGATCTAAAATCCTTAATATAACACCCAATATGAAATATTAAGGCTAGGACCCAATACAATACTTTTATAACTTGGAAGCGGGATGTCGTAATCCAAGTTATAAAATATTTGAAGGTAGGCAAATGACGATTCACCAATTTCCACCATGAAAACGAAATAATTTAAATAGGTTTTACTTGGATTTGAAACTTCTAGATCTTTTGAGATTCATTGAACTGTTCAATGGCATGTTTCAATCTCGAGTGTGACCTTTAGGTTTTGTGACTGGGATGCTGAGGATCATAAAACAAGGTGTGAAGTAACCATGTAAATTTCTTGGTACCCTTAATATTTACCCCTCAATCGATGTGTCGGTTAACCACACGCACTCCACCGATGCTATGATAAATATTAAGTTCCCCTTTGCCTACCTTGTTAAGTCCAGCTAGTGTGTTGATTAACCACACACGCTCCACTAACCGACTTAAGCAAAGTGTAAAGTGTAATTTCACGGATTAGCACCTTATTCACTTTTTCCTAAAGTAACTAATATTGGAATTTTATAAAAGGTTTAGGTACTTTATATTTATCATTAATACTTTTAATGAAGGGAGAATTCTAGTCCTTGTCCTACCCGTTCGGCTAACGACCCTCCATCAGTCAAGGAAGCGATGGGTGAGAGTGGACACCCATTAAACTGCCATTTTATAGGCAGTAACCTTATCCACCCCCCCCCCCCCCCGCCCCGCCTTATAGACCAGCTTCGTGAATGAGACCTACTAATGGTAAGACGACTTGCTCTTATATATATATATATATATATATATATATATATATATATATATATATATATATATAATATTATAAAGTTATAAAGTATAAGAGTTGAATTTTAACTTTTAAAATTCTAAGGGCTTAACTTGGAATTAAAGTATTCATAAGGGAAAACTTTTTAAATTCCAAAACTTGAGGGCAAGTTTTGAAACTATTCAAAACTATTCAATTCCATAACATATGTGTTTAAAGTAGTTTTAATTCTAAAAACTCTTCAAGTTCCATAACTTGAGGACAAGTTATGGAAGACTTTAAACTATTAAAAGAATATGACTTTTCTTTATTCATAACTTATGGAAATATTTATGAGTTTTATGAATCTTAAATGTGACTTTTCATATAACTTGAGGACAAGTTACAAAAACACATTTTGGACCCAACTCTTAGATTAATTTGGATTGAAGACAACAATTTCTCATAACTTTTCTATTAATCTATGTAACTCATAAGAACAAGATAATTCAGTCAAACCTTTTTCATGTAATTAGCCTAACCATTAAACTAATACAAAACATGAATCTATTGACAATTATCTTTGAAATTGGATTAGCATGAACATTACCACATCAAAAACAGGTTTATAAGTTGAAAAACAGCTCAGCGTAATGTTCCTAGTCCAATTCCAGCCAAAACCGTCGAAGATATGATGTCTGGGGGTCCAACTCGTCGAGTGCATGAACCAACTCGACGAGTTGGATGATTTTTGCCTTGGACTCGCCGAGTCCCTTCATGGACTCGGCGAGTCTGCTGTCCAAACAACATACAAACTTCGATTTTCAGCCAATTTTGCAAGTATAACAATAAAACAAGCCTAGGCTCTGATACCATTGTTGGGTTATGAGCATTTTAACACTCCTAAGTGTACATGCAACCCTAAATACCTTGGATCTATGTTTTCTTTATTATACATGCAAATATGAATATTCCAAGGTATTACCCTAACTAGCATATAATCTTTGATACTTGGGTAATAAAAATAGATAGAATACATACCTTGTTGAGGTGGCTTGACTCCATGAAGCTCGAGAGCCTAGTGCCCCAAGTGTGACACCTCAAATGGTTCACACAACATCACCAACATATGGAATAACCATGAGAAGAAGACACTCATGCTCAAATCGGGTAGCCCTCATATATGTATCATTCATGCCAATTTCTTGAGCTAAAGGGGTCCTTATATAGTATGCACATTAGGGATACACCATGTAACCAATGACTTTACCCATTCCTTATGCTCTATGGGTTTTAATCTCCATGGAGTATCCATGGGTCACCACATGGGTTAAACCCAACATAAGGAATCATAGATCATAAGCCTACATATATAAGAGTGAATGATTTACACAATCAATCCCCATATATTTAATTAGTCTCTTTTGATCACTAAATTAAGTCCAAATTAATTATTTATCAATACTAATTAAATAACATGATTTCATATTAATATATTAGAAATTATAATATATTAATATGTCACAAATGTCCTCTTCTCACAAATGGTCTATCAAAATGTTATGATGCCATGCAACCCAAATGGACCATGTCGAGTCGGGTCAAGTACATACCAATTATAGTTATGGACTTAGACACTATTCCAACAATCATGTCCCACAAAAACAATTGTGGTTGTTTTTGTTGTTTGTTTAATTGGTGTATGGATGTTCATGTCAACATCTGTTGCCCATGGTTAAAAACCTAGTCTTGCTAGAATTTGTGTGAATTGGCATAATATTTTAGTAATTAGGTGGAAACAAGAATGTAAGTTTGTAGTGAATAACATGTAAATCACAACAGAATCACATATGAATTACATGTGATTCACATATGAATCACATGTAATTCATATGTGATTCATTTGTGATTTATACGTTAATCACTACAAACATACATTCTTGTTTCCACTTAATTACTAAAATATTATGCAACTTCACACATGCATTTTGTGTGAGTGTTATTCGTTAATTACTTTTAAAAATTTTCTTATCAATTTCACATTTGAATCTTAAAATATACAATTACATGTGAATATAACATTATATAATCACATGTGAATTACATAAGAATTACGTCTATATGCACATATACATTTTGTGTGAGTGTTTTTCGTTCATTTTTTTTTGTGAATTTCACATTTGAATCTTAAAAGATACAATTACATGTGAATATCACATTATATAATCACATGTGAATCTTACATGATATGTAACACCTAGTTCCTAGTATGTATTTAATTAAAGATTTATTCCCTTTTGTATAGAAACTCGACAGTTGGAGGCCCCAAACTCGTCGACTAGGAATGGAGTTGGACGCCGGTTGTAAAGTCGACTCGACGAGTTGAGAGCCTCAACTCGACGAGTAGGACTGGCAGAGTGAAACCCTAATTTTTAGGGTTTTGCATCCTATTTAAACACCTTAACCTCTAAAGGTTGGCCTTATTTACATCGTTCAAGTCCCAAACCCTAAATCTTGAAACCCTAATGCCTTTGTGTGAGCTTGTGAGTCATTTTTGAGAGGAAACTTGTGTATTTAAAGGTTGTGGAAGAAGAAGAAGCCTGAGGAATCAAGAAGGAGTGAGTAGATCCAGAAACTTCATCCCATCCTCGTCACTTTTTGGTAAGCAAGTCTCAAACTTGCGTAATGATTTCTTATATCTCTACATTTTCACTTTTATTGGGTTTTTGGTCCAAATATCTTGATCCTTAGGAAATAGATGTCCCAAGTGAGTATACTTCCAGATCTAGGGCCTTGAAGGGCTTGTTGGATTAGTGTCTAAGTCCATAACTATTTTGGTATGTACTTGACCCGATGGTGCATGGTCCTTTTGGGTTGCCTTCACCAAAGCAACTTGATTGGAGAAATGAATAAAGAGAGAGAGGATAATATGACTTATTAATATGTTATAAGAATAATATATTAAAGGAGAAATCATATTTGTTTAATTAATATTGGTCAATAATTAATTAAGAATTAGTTTTGTGATCAAATGTAATTAATTAAACTAGAGGGGCTGATTTGTAATTATGTGATAGTTACAAAATAAGGTAAGGATTATCTTATTTATATGGTGGACGAATTTAAGGTTGGAAAGCCTTAGAATTCGAGGATGATAAGGATTCAAGGATTATCTTATTGGTTGCTTAATGGATAATCAACTAGATAAGGATAATGATTGAAACCCTATCTCTACACCTATATAAACACCCCTAGGGTCATGAATTCGTGTATCCCTTCCCAAGAGGTCCTAGATATGATTTCTAACCTCTCACTTCTCTCTTTATACCTTCTCCATTTGCTTATGGTGTTTGTGAGCCATTAGAGGAGTGACACTTGTGACTCTAAGCCTTCCAAAGTCAATACAAGGAGATTTGGGATTGTTATTGCTACATAACAATCAAGGTAACACTATAAACTTATTCTCATGTTAATATGATTATATGTATGTTAGAATTAGGGTTTATAGTCTTGGATTCAAAGCATGTACAATAGAGAAACCTAGATCCAAGCATTAGGGTTTGTATGAGCACATAGGATGTCTTATGACCAAAACCCATTAGTGGTATCAGAGCCTGGTTTGGTTTCAATTGTATTGATGCATTGTATAACTGGAAAATCATTTTTTGGGCTTTATGGCTGAGGAACTCGGCGAGTACCACAGTGTACTCAGCGAGTAGACCTCAACTCGGCGAGTACAGTGTGGTACTCGGCGAGTTCGAGCGTCAGATAATGCTTATCTCGGGATTTCTTGCTGTTTTTGCATTTGGATAGTTACCTTATCATGTTAGATCAATATAAATCCGATTTTATGATATATATGACTATATTCTTGATCTAATTAAAGATAATTATCAATTAACAAGATAATTGTTTCATTATAAGATAATTGATTAATTATTTTAAGTAAATTGATAAATTGTTTTGCAAGAAATCATTAAATAAATCAAATATGGATAATTATGTGATTAAATGTTAATTTAAAATTATTTGTTATTTGATCCTTGTTGTTATGAAAAGTTTCATATTTTACCCTTTAGGTTTTATAGTTTAAATTTGAACCCAAAAGTTTTGAAGTTTTGAAATTTAAATAGTTAAAACCCTAATGTTTTGAAAAAGGTTTCAAAACTTGCCATCAAGTTTTGGAATTTAAAAGTTGATTAAAAGTTTAATTAGAAATGTTAAATTCTAAAACTCTAGTAATGTTTTGAAAAGTTCAAATCACACCCTTATGGTTTTATTAATTAATTAAGGAGTATAATTAAAAGAGGTTTAATAAATCCATAAAAGTTTAGGTTAACCATTTAATTGAATTAAAAGTGTAATTGTTAAAGTTAACCATATAGTATTTTAAAAGTATAAAATACACTCTATACTATATATAACATTAAAAGTCTAACATTATATATATGTATGAGTAAAAGTCACTCTTACCGTTAGTAGACCTCATTCACGAAGCTGGTCTATAAGGGGTGTTTAAGGAAATTGCCTATAAAATGGCGATTGAATGGGTATCCACTCTTACCCACCGCACTCTTGACTAGTGGAGGGTCGTTAGCCGAACGGGTAGGATAGGACGAAACCTTCCATTATAAGTATAATGAAATACAAAGTAACTAAATGTTTTTCAAATTCCCAATCTTAGTTACTTAGGCAAAAGTGAATTGATGCAATTCCATGAAATTACACTTTGTGCCCTTGCGAAGACGTTAGTGGAGCGTGTGTGGTTTACCGGCACACTAAATGGTTCTAAGCAAAGGTAGCAAAGGGTGACTCAATGTTTGTCATAGTTCGGTGGAGCATGTGTGGTTTACCGGCACATCGAATAGGTGATTGTAACATGTGAGGGCACCATGTAGTTTGCATGGTTATTCACACCCGCTTTGTGATCCTCGGCATCCCAGTCACAAACAAGAGGGGCATATCGAGATTTAAACATGCTATTGAAATGTTCAATGAATCTCAAAGGATCTAGGAGTTTTCATAGATTTAAAACTTAAATTTCTTTTTCGTTTTTCATGGTGGAAACTAGTGAATCGTCATTCACTTACCTTCAAATGTTCTGCGATTTGGGTTACGGCATCCCTCTCCCGAGTTGTAGAATATTGTGTTGGGTCCTAGCCTTAGTATTTCATTTGGGTGATTTACTAAGGACTTAATCAATCAACTAACTTGAATCCGTTTTTCTCTCGATGTCAAAGTTCGACAACTATGGTCTTCTCAAATCCCGTGGAACAAGTATTCCACATGAAGATGATATTCCACGATTCGATCGAGGAACAAGAAATCATGCTTCACTTCCTCCTCCTCCTCCAATTATTCTCCCTAAAGATTGTAAAATTGAAAGGTTCAATATCACTCAAGCCCGTTTGGCAAGTAAACGTAAAAAGGGAAAGTCCGTGTGTGCACACGTCTTAGGGATGAAGTCACACATTGATAGGATCCGTTGTCTGTGAGGAAATGGCTGTTGATTGGGTTCTTCAGTCACTTCCCAACTCATATAGTAAGTTCGTAAAAGAGTACTATATGATGAGCTACGATGTGACCCTTATAGATCTCACCTATATGCTTGTTGCTGCTGAATCAACAATGGTTTGGCGCAATAGAAAAGCAAAGTTGATTGGTGAATCTGCCTTCAAGACCTCTATGGATATAGACAATGGCAATGAAAGACATGCAATGATCGAAAAGTTTGATCATAAGAGAAAGGCGATGTCTGAGGTAGTTCCATGTGTCAATTTGCTTTTATTGCCAAAAGAAGGGGCATTGGAGACGAAGTTGCCCTATTTACCTAAGAGATCTAAGAGATGGGAGAGTCAAAAGTATGACTACGCTTTAGGTAAGAATCCACTATCTAACTCCATTAAGTTCCTATTCATTGATTCTTAATACATGATGTGATAAGATTGCATTTGAATATTTTGAAGGATCGGTGAAAAGAAAGGAAGCTTGATAAGGGAGCAAGATGAATCTAATCACAAGTGATGGATCTCGATCGCATGGACTTGAAGATTGGATTTTGAGCTTAGATAGTTATGATAGAGTTGTTAGAAATTTTCCTTTTACATAGTTTTCAATAGATTTTGCATTGTAAGGACAAATATTTTTCCGCTGCTTTTATAAATAAAACAAATTTTGTTTAACTTATTTATTTGTTTACTTCCTTCCAATGAAATTGTTATGAAAATTGATGCTTGCATATTTCTACAACGAATGGATATGATTCTTAGTTATGTTATTTATGGAAATGTCAGGAATTTCCCAAATAGGGAGAGTTTCTCATCGCCCAAGTTTCAATTGGACAGAAACTTGGAATCATGCAACGTGGATGCACGATGAATGAGAAATTACGTATTTGGAAATTAGCCTAATTCATTGACAAAGTGTCAAGTGAAGGACTAGGAGATCGAGTACACAAGTTGTGTGTTGATCAAGTTCACCATAAGAGTAACAAAGATATTCGTCATGATTTACTAAAGGCTTAGTAAATATGATTACACTTACAAGATTAAGTGTAATTCTGAATTGATTAAAGAGTTTAGATCAATAGTAGAACGAATAAGAAGAATCAAGTAGGCAGAAAGATAAAAGTTTCCCCATTCTAAGAAAAAGGGAGAGTAGCTTTTATGCTTTATGATAAGTCTTAATGATTAGGAACCATATCTCAATTGATCCTCTAATGAGTCTTGGTACAATTGTATGTCCAAGAAGAGGAATCAAAGATTGAAGAAATGGTCAAATCAAGAAGTCAATCATACTTCGTTCCAAAACAAGTCTTAAAGTCAAGATTGTGACATTGAGTGAATAGTATTAAGAAGGTTTATAACATTCATCAATTGTGGAAAGTTGTGATGTCTTGGATAAGACAAAGACCAACTAAGACCAAAATTATGAAGTGTTTTGTTTTGATATAAGCTACACTAACTCTTGAATATTTGTTTATCAAAAAAATGTTTTGACAAGAGAATCTTATATGTTAAGGAGTCAGTGGGAGTCTTAATGGTCTTGAAAGGTTTCAAGAACAAATAAAATAAATCTTATTGATCATCACTAGCACACGAGTTGAGGTTTACAACCTATCGTGAAGACATTATTTTGTTTCTGTGCCAATCCAATCGAGTTAATTATGAATGTGAGTCCTATGAGTTCTCATTTGAATGCATAAAAGGTAAGGACCTTGATCAATGGAAAGTACATTGATAGGAAAAGGTGAGCTACTTAACTACTTGGAAGACATGGTGGGCAGCTGTGCTACCATAAGGCAAGAAATCAAGATTAAGAAAGTTCGATCCATATGAGTCTGAATTTGTTGTAAAATTTGTTTTAACAAATTCACATGGATAGGAACAAATACACCATTTAAATCTAAGTGTCATAAGATTTCCTCCTTCATGAAAATGATTGTGAGAAAATGCTTTCACTAAGAAAGATTTTAAGAAGATAGTGATTGTAAAATTGCATTCTCGAATTTGATCATGGTTACGGCATCCCTTTCCATAATTTGAATTGTGAGGTTTGGCAATTAGTCTTGATTATTAAGACACACATATGAACTATCGAAGGCAAAGGTGTATACGTTCAAGAAGCCTTGATAAAAGATTATCAAAGCACTAAGTATTAGAAACATGAACTTAAGAAATTCAATAAGTATTGTTTTTCTGAAAGTTAAGATGTTTATGAATACATGTCGAAGCTAGTGGGAGCATAAGTGTTATGTTTTATAATAATCATCATGATAGTGGGAGCATAAATGTTATGATTGTATGATTATTAAGGCACGTATTGCATATTGGCAATATTAATTATAGAAAACAAGAGTCATACTTTGCAAAGTTGTAAGAGTTGAAAGGTTGTTTTGCTATAATTAAGGGAGAGAATATTATGCTTCATTTCAAATCTAAAGAATTAGGTTGTGAAATGTTAATAAACTTAATCAAGGATACATAGTGTGTTCTTAAAATTTCGATTATGATTACGGCATTCCTCTTCACAATTCGAATTTTGAGAACATAGAAAATAAAACATTGTGTGTCGTGTTCCATACGCTTCGGGTATAGGATCGATTGCAAATGCTTTAATGTTTGACCATTCTAAAATTTTCCAAATGTGAAAAGGGACTAGAATCGGTTTTGACTAAAATAATTAAACAACTATCAAAGGACAATCCAAAGTTCGACGAGGATTGGTCGCTTGTGAGTAGTTGGAAGTATAGTATTAGAAATTATGGAAATGTTTCCATATTGGATGGACCATATCGACCTAATTACGAATAGATAAGATTCTATTAAGAATGAGTTGTCATATGGAAAATATGGAAGCGTGTCCATATTGGGAAGTAAATATTGAAAATCTATGTCTAGATTAGAAACTTTTATGCAAAAGGATGTTCAAAGGAATGTACTTTGAGAGAGAGACATCATATCTAAGGAATTGTCTTGTAACAATCTACGTTAGAGGAATTTGTAATATCATTGGCAATAGTCTTTGAGACTTTGGTGCAGTGACATTACAAAAGGATCATTGCATAAAGTGTTAGAATCTAGTATATTCTATAAGTAACAAGAATTTGATATTCTTACACTTAAGAAAATGGATTTGGAGTTGTAAAATGAGAATGATTGGAAATGTGTTCAATTTGTCTATTTCACAAAAGTAAGAACCATAGGTAAACATTGTGTGCATGCTAGGAGCATGGGACAAGTGTTGGAATTCAAGTAAGAAGTTGATTACCCGAAACGACAAATAATGAGTAATCGATATGGTGATAAATAAAATGTGTTTTGTTTATACTCAAAGGTTTGAGGTCATATGGGATTAGTATTATTCTTGTGTTTCACCTTGAATGTTTTGACTTCCAGAATAATTGAGTTTATTAAGAATAATCGAATTATTCAAACGGGCCACAGTCGTTCATATGTTGGAAGTAGATATGAATGAAGACTGTCGTGAATTGGTGTGTGGATTGTCTAGAAGAGTATTAGACATAAGCAAATGTTTGCTGCAACGTTCATGAGTGCTTATGAATATGATTTGAGCATTGGATTAAACCCACGCTCACTTGGATCACTCCATGAATTGTATTACGAGTGATTAGTGAGACGATAACATCTTATATTCTTGAAACCGAGATGTGTGAGTTGTATCTTGCTGATCGGTTGCACATTGATAATATGTAAACGCACCAGTAACTTGGTGTTATAAAACATATTGTTGTGTGTAATTCAGTGAGTGAGTGCAAGCGAGCATTGTATCAAAGTTTATCCGTTCCTTTTATCCAAAGAAGGATAAAAGCGATATCTTTGGGCCCCTCGATGGTTTAGTGATGACATACGTAAATGCTCGGCCGGGCTAGGGCTAATTTGATTTGTTCAATTAGTCTGTCATCATAAATCGGAAATCGAGATATAGTACAAAGAGAATGATTTGAAATCATATCTCATATGATATCTAGAATGGAGGAGTATATGATCCCTTATCTAAGGACACGCGTATCTGATATGATCAGAGTTGATAGCGGCTTTGGAAAGCTACGATTGTAGATCAGGATCTGAAGTCATACGTAGAATAGTTGTTAGACTTATCCAAGTGGGAGACTGTTGGATTAGTGTCTAAGTCCATAACTATTTTGGTATGTACTTGACCCGATGGTGCATGGTCCTTTTGGGTTGCCTTCACCAAAGCAACTTGATTGGAGAAATGAATAAAGAGAGAGAGGATAATATGATTTATTAATATGTTATAAGAATAATATATTAAAGGAGAAATCATATTTGTTTAATTAATATTGGTCAATAATTAATTAAGAATTAGTTTTGTGATCAAATGTAATTAATTAAACTAGAGGGACTGATTTGTAATTATGTGATAGTTACAAAATAAGGTAAGGATTATCTTATTTATATGGTGGACGAATTTAAGGTTGGAAAGCCTTAGAATTCAAGTATGATAAGGATTCAAGGATTATCTTATTGGTTGCTTAATGGATAATCAACTAGATAAGGATAATGACTGAAACCCTATCTCTACACCTATATAAACACCCCTAGGGTCATGAATTCGTGTATCCCTTCCCAAGAGGTCCTAGATACGAGTTCTAACCTCTCACTTCTCTCTTTATACCTTCTCCATTTGCTTATGGTGTTTGTGAGCCATTAGAGGAGTGACACTTGTGACTCTAAGCCTTCCAAAGTCAATACAAGGAGATTTGGGATTGTTATTGCTACATAACAATCAAGGTAACACTATAAACTTATTCTCATGTTAATATGATTATATGTATGTTAGAATTAGGGTTTATAGTCTTGGATTCAAAGCATGTACAATAGAGAAACCTAGATCCAAGCATTAGGGTTTGTATGAGCACATAGGATGTCTTATGACCAAAACCCATCAGGGATTTCATGGCATAAAGTGCAAACTTTATGGCCATTGAAGGCCCATGTAAGATTTATGATGTCGTTTTGGCCTTTTAATCTCCAAAAGGCCATGCATGGAGAGAAATCCAGTCAGAGACTTTACATGTTTATGTAGTGTCTAGGGTCAAGATCTTAGTTTGTATGCCTTAGCTTGAAGTATTAATGGCTTTTGGATCAAGATCTAGGTATTAAAGAGTTAGGTTTTGAGCTAAACCCATTAAGGAATGGTATTTACAGGAAAAGTTGGAAACTTTACCCTTAAAATGATATTTTCAATATGTATATGAAGTATGGAGCTTATATCTGAAGGATATGAGCTTAATCTATTAAGATAGATTGTCAAACTGAAGAACTCGACAAGTTCATAAAGGAACTCGATGACTTAGGTTGAAATGCCCCGACCCTGTAGAAGGAGAGACTCGACGAGTTCAGGACGGACTCGACGAGTGGAGTTGGAAAGTCTTAATTCTGCTGATATGAGAAACTCGACGAGTTCGTGAAGAAATCAACGAGTTGGATTGCGATTTTAGGGTTTTTGATTTATGGAACTCGGTGAGTTGATGGGTCAACTCAGCGAGTTGAGTCAACCCAGAATGTTGATGTAACAATCCAATTTTAAAGACCAAAAATTTTGTTTTTAATTAAGTAACTTATAAAGCAATTTACTGGAAAACATCATTAACATCATAACAAACCATAATCCCATAAGTCAATTATCATAAAACATTTTGTGTAATAATAATAATAATAATGTTAGAGTACAATCCCAAGAACATCATAGTGCGGAAATCGTGTGTGTGTGTGATGCGCTGCTACCGTGCCGGCTCCTTCCCCTTCGCTGAAGAGGTACTTGAAACAAAACTGAAAATTGTAAGCACAAAACTTTGTGAGTTCTCCCATCATACCACATACCATACAATAACATATCTATCCATGCGTATCTGGGTGCCAGCCACCCCTTCAGTCTATTTCAACCGGATATTTGCCTAGCATATCTGGGTGTTGGCCACCCCTTCGGTCTATTTCAACCGGATAACTGCCTAGCATCTTTGGGTGCTGGCCTCCCCTTCGGTCTATTTCAACCAGATATCGAGGACTATTTCACCCCTACCACTACCACATAGAATCATAGTATACTGGCACATAGAACATAACAAATAGTGGCACACCAGACAATTAACATGTGACATCCCCAATTTCACAGTCAGAAAAGACCGATTCATTTATGCTTTGTTTTATAAATCAGAGTGATTGTTTAAAGAAAACGGTTGCGGAATTTGTTCCCAAAACAAGATATGATAAAAACTTATCAAAACATTTCTCAAAGAGAATGTATTTTCATTAAATAATAAAACCTCAGGATGTCATGTTCCGATACAGACACATAAGCATAAACAGAACATACATTCATTTACTCCAGTGATTTACATCTCCTTTAATCTCTCAGTGCAAAACAGCTTTGTATCGATACCTGTGATACAATTAAACTGAGTGGGTCAGGCTTGGGAGCCTGGTGAGCATATAGGGTTTTCATCCCACAATGTTATAGCATATAAATATATATAGAACATCCAAAATTATATAATTTCACCATATAAAAAGCAACTCTTATCCCACCCCATTGATCCTCACAATGCCACGATCTAAACTCTCGTATCTAAACTTTTCCTCTTTATCTGATCCCTACTCACAGATCTAAACTAATCTCTCCACCTGATCCATACTCTCGGACCTAAAACTAACCTCTTGGTCTAATCCATACTCCCGGATCTAAACTAATCTCTTGGTTTGATCCATACTCTCGGATCTAAAAATGTGCCCAATCCATACTCCCGGACTAGGGACAATTTACTATGTCTTAATCCATACTCCCGGATTAATGACAAGTTTACATATTGGTCTGATCCATACTCCCGGATCTAAAACTGTGCCCAATCCATACTCCCGGACTAGGGATAATTTACTATGTCTTAATCCATACTCCCGGTTTAATAACAAGTTTATCTCTTTTCCTATTCCATATTCTCGGATCTAAATCCAATCTCTTTATCTAATCCATACTCACAGATCTAAAACTAACCTCTTGATCTGATCCATACTCACGGATCTCATCTACCCATGTCCTACCCAACATATTCGTAGATACAAATATATATATATATATATATATATATATATATATATACAGTTTAACTCATTAAAACCTATATAGTTCATCCATTCCATACTCAATCTCAAATAAACAAACAATATATAAACACATAACACGTATTTCATAACAAATACTTAATATTTATGTGTTAGAAGAATGTGACCACACACTCACCCAAAACATATACTTAATACATTCAAACAATACTTGTATTATAATCGTGTTTATGAAAGGGACTATACACTCACACATATAAACAACTTTATATTATACACATAACACGTATTTTATACTAAATACTTAATAATTATGCGTTAGATGAAAGTAACCACACACTTACACATATAAACGACAATGTACCTAATACACTCAAACCATACTTGTATTATTATTGTGTTTATGAAAGGTAGTATACACTCACTTGATCAAAAGATGATCGGACAACACTACGACTTGTAGAAGTAGTATTCTTCAGCAGATCTGGAAGATCTCTACAAAAATCGAACTTCTCGCGGGCAGAGCTTCGGCTCGAAACCGCACTTCTCGGGATCTTCGGGATCTCGGGACTCGGGAATATTACCGGGGCTTCGGGGCACTTTTGGCACACAAATCGATGCAAAACAGGAGAGAGAAGAGAGAGAATAGCAACCCTAAACGGCTGGCCCTTCAAATCTATTTATAGGGCAAATTTGGCCCTTGCCACGTCGTGGGATTGGTCGTCACTGCATGCGTCATCCCAAGTTGCATCTGGGGGCCTCCCGGAGGTGTCAGGACACTTGCCACGTCGTGGTCTCTGACAGTTTTGGGGTTTCGCGCCCCGAACTTCAGAAATTCATAACTTTCGCATACGAACTCCGTTTTCAACGTTCTTTATATCGCCGCGAAGGTGAGATTATGCTCTACAACTCTCGTTTAGACTCCATTGGCTAACTTTGACTTTATTTTTAATATATTATAAGTATATTACTTATATATTATCTATAGTAGGCCGGGACAGGAAAACTCCGTTCGAAATTCATAACTCCTTCATCTGAACTCCGTTTTCGTCTGTCTTTTTATCGTTGGACTACTATCGAATAAATCTTCAACTCTTGTTTAGATCACTAAGTATAGATATCTATCTACCTTAAGTTCACTATTTACGTCGCGCTGGGTCGTGCCGGTTCTGTCGCGAAACTTCGACAGGTCATAACTTCTTCGTTATAACTCGAATTTTGGCATTCTTTATATGCACGGAAACCTTGTGACATATACTACAACTTGGTTAAGATTAATCCTTCTAAATAATCTTCCATCAAAAAGTCATTTTTGATGCTTATCGTCTCTAAATTGACTAGCCTGGATCTACGGGCGTTACATAACACATAGACAATCATCTAACTACAAGCTCCAATTAGTGGGCCGAAATTATGGCCTTAGACCCACTTCTACTGGAAGGTAACTCACCTCGTAAATTTGCATGTCGAATCTCACGAAAAGTAATCTCTATCAGCTGCTCTAATGACTCCCGACTATCATAATCACATTAACACTCAACCAGAATCTTAACACTACTTAGGGTAAAATGACCATTTTAACCCTTTGCCTAATTTGAACCATTCATAAGGCCCAATTCTAACTTATTAAACCCAACCCACCTATGGCCCATCAAAAGCTACCTAACGGCCCACTAATGGCCCAATTTTCTAAATTTAGGCCCAAACCTTCAAATGGGCATTTTCACAAGCCTAATAAGTCCTTAACCCAAAACAAATAATCTCGAGTGTCCCAATATGGCCCAAAAGGCCCAATACTTCTAATTCCAAATTCCCATGCCCATAACTATACCCCACTTGGGGCCACAGGGCCCGATAGTCCAAGTCCAGACCGCTAAGGCCTAAAAAGCCCAAGGTAGCCACTCTGCATGTGTATGCGCGGTGTACCTTGCACGTACGCCCATCGTACGCTGGCCTTAACCGCAAACGGGAAGTTGACCCAGTACGTGCATCATACCAAGGTGTATGCTTAACATACTGGCCAGCTTTCTTGGGACTTCATTTGTGATTTAATCCATTAAGTCTTCACGTCCAAAATGTAGATCCAAGTCCTTTAAGACCTCCTAATCCATAAAGTCACAAACTTTATGTGCTTGCATGCATGGTAGGGGGTCAAAACATGATTTTGGTCCTTTAACAAGCTTTATGACCATGAAACACTTACATGGTTGTGGCTTAACCATCAAGGTCCGATTTTTATGACTCTTAGTGCCTCTAAGAGCCCAAAAGGACAACTCTTATTGTCTGAAATCATCAAGATGCAAGAAGCTTCAACAATGGAGTCCAAAAGTGACATTAAACACTCTTATACACAAATTTAAGCATGTAATGGTCAAGTTTGGAACTTGCTACCTGTTGGGGTTGCAAAGTTATTCATTCATGACTTTGTAAATGTTTGACTTTTGTAAAACCCACTTGAATGTGGTGCTTTAGCCTTTAGACCCATTTGTTAGCTAGAGTGAGAGAGAGACATGTAAACACCTCTATAAATAGTGGGTTTGTCCACTTGTAGAGGTGTGCTTGAGAGATGTAGAAGTGATTGTGTAAGTGTGTGTTAATTATGTAGTCTAGATCTAGATTTTTTTTGTAACACCATATACATTCAATATATCTCTTAAACACCCAAATCACCATGTTCAATTGTACAAGCTTTAATTCCACATGCCAAACCATGTTCTTTGTCACTACAATTGATATCATAGCGAGTCTTCAAGATCAAGGTGATTTTTGAAGAACGATTCTCGGTTTGGCAATTTTTGTCGCAGTTTGATCAATTTTGGTGAGTCTCTCTCTATGATTTCTCGTAATTTTTGATTCGTGTGTTACGTTCTTGATTGTTTGATCGTTTTGTTTCAATGGATCAATATATGCTTTCACCCCGTTGATTGATCCATTTATTGTTGAATAGATCAAAAAAAATTGATTCTAAAAATCAAAATTCGTTCACTGTTCATTTCTCAAATGTACAAGCCCAATCAAAATCAAACTATGGTTCATAGTCTCGATTTGAAGCCCAAAATCAATATGTTTACTGTTCATGTCCAAACTTTAAGCCCAAGAAATGATAAATTCCTTCCGATTTCTAACAGTAGCTGATTGAGTCTACTTTATCATACGCTTTTTAGCTTCGTGTTTGTCTTTAAGATCAAGTTCTTGTGTCTTCGCTTTCTCTCACTATGAATCGATCGAGTCTTGATATTTGTTGAATAACATTGATTTCGACTAGAATATCAAAATCGAAATCAGAAATCGTTATCAACAATTGATATATCGAATGTGTTTTATTGATAATACAATCAGATTTGTCAAGTCAACTTTTGATTCGTAATCGGTTTTCGATTCAGAATCTTTTTTTTTGGTTTTCGATTCAGAAAACAATTTCAATTTTATGATCCAATCAGTTTATGGAGTTGAAATCGGGTTACTTGATATCAATATCAGGAGTCACGATTGAACTTAACTTTAGTTTGGTCGTTTTTGAGATCGAAATTCGTATGCGGTTTGGGTCTTTATTGTGAAATTGATTTGTGATGTTGATTGAAGAACAAGATAAATTCAATTCGATTGGTGATTTTGGAAGTCGAACAGGATACGATCTGGGAAAATTGGAAGACTTGAGAGCAAGTGGTTGAATGAAAATGCGAAGTGTGATGTTTTTGTTTCAATTTCCATTCCTAAAAATCGATATTGAGTTCGGCGTATTTGGAGTTGCGAATTCGATTTTGTAGTCGATCGATCAGAGTCTTTGGTGCGATAGATCGATAATTTCGATTTGGGATAATTTTTTAGAGTCGGTGAATTTTGGATCAAGATTCGAATGTTTGATGCTTTGGTTTAAAGTCGATTTTGGATTTGGGGTCTAATGATAGTCAAGATTCGAAAGTCGATATCAGATATCGTATGCTTGAAGCTTTGATTGTGTGCAAATAGTCGATCGGTTTCGCATGACCATTTTACCCCTTCGCCTAATTTGAACCATTCATAAGGCCCAATTCTAACTTATTAAACCCAACCCACCTATGGCCCATCAAAAGCTCCCTAAAGGCCCACTAATGGCCTAATTTTCTAAATTTGGGCCCAAACCTTCAAATGGGCCTTTTCACAAGCCTAATAAGTCCTTAACCCAAAACAAATAATCTCGAGTGGCCCAATATGGCCCAAAAGGCCCAATACTTCTAATTCCAAATTCCCATGCCCATAACTATACCCCACTAGGGGCCACAGGGCCCGATAGTCCAGGTCTAGACCGCTAAGGCCTAAAAAGCCCAAGGTAGCCACTCTGCATGTGTATGCGCGGTGTACCTCGCACGTACGCCCAACGTACGCTGGCCTTAACCGCAAACGGGAAGTTGACCCAGTACGCGCATCATACCAAGGTGTATGCTTAACGTACTGGCCAGCTTTCTTGGGACTTCATTTGTGATTTAATCCATTAAGTCTTCACGTCCAAAATGTAGATCCAGGTCCTTTAAGGCCTCCTAATCCATAAAGTCACAAACTTTATGTGCTTGCATGCATGGTAGGGGGTCAAAACATGATTTTGGTCCTTTAACAAGCTTTATGACCATGAAACACTTACATGGTTGTGGCTTAACCATCAAGGTCCGATTTTTATGACTCTTAGTGCCTCTAAGAGCCCAAAAGGAGAACTTTTATGGTATGAAATCATCAAGATGCAAGAAGCTTCAACAATGGAGTCCAAAAGTGACATTAAACACTCTTATACACAAATTTAAGCATGTAATGGTCAAGTTTGGAACTTGCTACCTGTTGGGGTTGCAAAGTTATTCATTCATGACTTTGTAAATGTTTGACTTTTGTAAAACCCACTTGAATGTGGTGCTTTAGCCTTTAGACCCATTTGTTAGCTAGAGTGAGAGAGAGACATGTAAACACCTCTATAAATAGTGGGTTTGTCCACTTGTAGAGGTGTGCTTGAGAGATGTAGAAGTGAGTGTGTAAGTGTGTGTTAATTATGTAGTCTAGATCTAGATTTTTTTTGTAACACCATATACATTCAATATATCTCTTAAACACCCAAATCACCATGTTCAATTGTACAAGCTTTAATTCCGCATGCCAAACCATGTTCTTTGTCACTAGACTACCTCAAAAGAGTCAGAAAATGATGCCAATCTTCTGGATCTACAAGCTCCTCTTGAATCCTTGCCTCTTCCTCAACCTCCTTCTCTTCTAAGAACACCAAAATAACACAAAGAAGCTCTCAAATGGAAAAAATACATAAGAGTGGGTTAGGGTTTTCGAGGTGGTTGTTTAAGGGTGATATGGAGGCTGGTCCAAGGACATAAGGTCCTTTAAATTGGGATCAAACCCTAAAAATTAGGGTTTAGGACCTATACGCGTACCCTTTGGTACGCTGGGCGTACGTGCATGGCCTCCCCATCCAATTCTCTTATATACGTTGAGCGTACCTGGCATGGTACGCCCCACATAATGCTCTTCTCAACACAATTCTTGAAGCCCAATTATCCTACCCCAAACCAAAATAACTCATTATTCAATAAGATAAATAATATTAATACCTAGTAAATCCCGGATGTCACAGTTGACTTTGACCAGAATGTTGACTTTGACCAGGGGTAAAATGGTTATTTTACCTTAAGAAGGATTCCACTTATGTTGATACTCCCTGATACATTTTGCATTCCGATCATTACCTATTGATTCCTCTTTTGGCTATATTGATGACAAAATCCTCCATGAAGCTCTCATAGCACTAATTTTTTTATGTACACAACTAAGTGTATATTACACTGTTCTTTAATTTTTTTCATGAAAGTTAACATTCAATCACTAACAAAATCCCCAATTGTAACACTCGCAGATCGAGCTAGTCAATTGTAACACTACATTCCATATTTTCCCTTTAATCCCTTATTATATAAAAATCTTTGCAAGATTGGTCCCTATCCGAGTACGTTGGGCGTACTAGCTCTCAAGATGGTTGTGGAGGCGCCCACGCACGTTGGGCATACGTGGGAATACGCTTGGCTGGGACAAACCCTAATTTTTACGGTTTGTACCATATTTAAACACCTTAAGTTGCCTTTAGGGGTTCTTATGACCAACCTCTATCTCTCAAATCCCTAATAACGAAACCATGTCCCTTATTTGAGTGTTTTGTGAGCCTTTGTTGTGATTTTGAGGTGTTTTTAGATCCTTTAAAGGAGGTGAAGCTTAGTGGTAAAGCTTGGTGGACTTGGAGCTTGAATATCCAGAATCTTCATCAACTTTGCAAGCTATTTGAGGTATAGAGATCCTAACTTGATGGTCCCTTATGATAGATCTAATTTAGGGCTTGTTTTTTATGCTTTTTGTTGTCCTTTAAGCCATGCTTAAGAGTATGAGCTACCCCAGAAGCTAGGGATGATATATCTTGGAATTTTTGAGGACCTTTGTTCATAAAAATGCAATCTTGATGAGTTATGTTGGACCATGCATCAGTTAGAGTTACTCTTATGGTTCTTTTTTAGTTTTGGGCCCCATTAAATCATGAAAGAGTGTAAAGTTGCCAACTTTATGTGTTAAGACACCATTTAGGATCAGATCTGAGAGTTTGGTTTAGTAGCTTTAACCGATTAAGTGCTTAATGAAGGGTTGGTTGTTTGTGGAGTATACTGGGCGTACCCAGTTTGTACGCTACGCGTACTGTCCCCGGAAAGAGTACACTGGGCGTAAGTCTAAGTACACCCGACGTACTCAATAGCTTGACTTTTTGTTGACTTTCGCGTTTTAGGCTATATTTAAGGATGTCAACGGGGGTAAACGGGACGAGGAGTGCATCCCCCGCCCCAAAAATTTCCCCGTTCCCCCATCCACGCCCTCGCCCTCGAACCCCCCTTATTACCACCGCCCTTGCCCCCGTTCCCCCGCCCCCGACTGATTTTCGGCTACCTTTTTTGAACTAAAAGAAGCTATTTTTTAGGTAATAGATAATTATTTATAGCAAATTTTTACATGTTACAAATAAAAATAAGTTATGGAATCTTAAAAACATTATACTAACAACTTAAAAATATTTTTTTTTGTTGAATTTTGGAAGCTTAAAATCATGTTATTGTTTATTATATTTATATAACTAATATATGTAAATATATAATTTATTAGTGTGGTTCTCATGAGGTTTTCAAGACGGGATTGCCCACCATCGCCTCCGCCTCTGAAATTAGAACGGGGGTTAACCTTGCCCTTACCCCCGATTTTTTTTAATAAATACCCCAAACAGGATGGGGCCCCCATGGGAACGGGGTCTCACATGACTTTTTGACATCCCTAGCTATATTTGGACTTTTATGGTTTGGGCCTTGTTAGGCCTATAGTCTTTTTGGCCTTAGGGCATTATTAGGCTTTGGGTATTCTTGGATTTAGGCCTATAAAGGGTTTTGGGCCTCATGTAGGAATTTGGGTTATATTGGGCTTTTGGAACCATTGGGTTGGGCCATGGTTGTTAGGACAAGTAAAGAAATGGTAAAATGATCATTTACCCCGGGAGTTGACAAATAAATGGGATTCATAAGTTATAGTTAAGGCCTAATTGTTAATTAGAGTTTTATTGATTATTTAATACGGGGACTTTCCGGATCAGCAGTTCGCGCATTTATCTGATTTCCAGTAGTTTGAGGTGAGTCTCCTCTCAATGTTTAGCGGGTCGAAGACACTAATATCGATCCATGATTTATTATGGTTAAGATGCTAGTTGTCTGTGTGACTCGTGCATGTGCTGTATGTGATATGTATACCGGGTGGAACCCAGTGACAGACAGAGCCTGATGAATGTATTGTATGTTAAAAAGCAAGTATTAAATAAATATTTATGATTAATTATGTTTAAATATAATTTTTATGTTGTATATCATATTCATAATATTATCATTATATTTTCGTATATCATGATGTGGCTTTTAAATGGTATCACGACAAGATCTTGAATGATCGTCTAATTATTTGATATGTATATAATCAATGCGTTATTAAATAATGTTGAAAATCAAATATATCGACTTATTATTCAAGTATCTTTACAAAATACAAAAGACAAATGTCGTAATTATGACATTTATTTGATTATTCTTCTTAATTTTGAAGTTATGGATGAGATCATCAAAATAAAAGTTTGTCTTATTATATACTTTTATATATTAAGCAAATAAAATTAAATAATATTCATATAAAATAAACGTTAAAAAACAAATAAAAAATAAAAAATGAACAAGTAATTAAAAAATGTTCTTAAAATTATATAAAAACATAAATAAAAAATGCCATGATAAAGCCCATCTCCAAAGTTTTATACTACTTTTACAATTTACATAATGAATTCGATCAATATCTTAAACTAACATATAAAAAAAAGTTAAATATATCTTTAAAATTATGTTATGATATTATGTTTTTATAATTAATATAAATGATATATTTAGAAGAGTATTAAAAGACTGCATAAACTTATTTAAAAATTAGTGTGAATAGTTTTTTTTTATAAGTTAATTTTTTGGCTTGTCAAAACAACTTTAAAAAAAAGTAAGTTGGAAGTCATTTTATACAATATTAATATAGTGTTTATTATAAGTTTTAATCAAATGAATTTATAAATTCTAATGCATAAAATGAGAGACTTTCCGATCGCCTATAAATAGAATTTCCTTAATCAAATATAACATTTCCATTTTATTACATGATTGAGATGAGATTATAAACACAACTTTTCGTGCAATTAATATCTATCAAAGTCCATAAAGATAACAATAATTAGACTTTTATTTGCATTTCAAATTAATTGCTTTTAAAGGAAGGATATATAAGATTGAGAATAGATATCCATATGCCTAAACCCTAATCATACTTTTAAACCCATATCTTCTTTCTTGCAGCGCAATATTCTACCGTCTTCCGTCGCCATTCTAATTTTCCGATGTCCGACATCGATATACCTGATGACATTCTTCACAATATACTTGTTCGACTTCCGGCAAAGTCCTTACTGCGTTTTAGATGCGTATCCAGACACTGGAATCATCTGATTATTGATCCTTACTTTATGAAGTCGAGATCACGTCGAATGATCATCCTCCCCACCTCACCTCTTCATCTTATCGACGACAATGTATCAACCAACGACCCAGATCATTCAATAGTCAAGCTTCCTTTTCCTTTTCGACACCAAGAAGGTACAGATGTCACCGTTGTAGGAACCTTTACTGGGATAGTCCTTTTAGTTCTTAGTGATCAGTTCCAAAACCCTCATATGATTCTATACAATCCATTGACCAGGGCGTCGAAGGAAATCCCGGATCCACCGTATCCATTTCATGGCGCCACCTATGCATTTGGATTTGGCTATGGTGCAACCCCAGATGACCTGAAAATTGTTCAAATTGAAGTTCATGACGATTTCTATGGCGACTGGAACACTTTTGATGTCTTCGATCTTAAAAAGAGTTCATGGATCACACGAAAAGACTTCTCTCCAAAATATGGGTTTCACGAAGATATTGGTGGTACGTTTCTAAACGGATTCTTATATTGGGTTGCTTATAAATACGACATGGTGGTGATCTTGGGTCTGAATATTAAGGAGATGGTGGTTTCAAAGATAGATATACCTGATCGATGTCATTGCACGCTTTTGGGTTCAATAAATGGATGTCTTTGTATCATCAGCATGATGATCAGGTTTAACAGATTTGATGTCTGGTTGATGAAGGAACATAACTCATGGTCCAAAGCGTTTTCATTCAGATTCGGTTTAAAATGTATTAATTGGCGCAACCTGTTTTACCCAATCTCTATTTTGGATCATGGAAGAATCATTATGATGGATGGCTCGTTCCAAATCTTTATCTATGACACATTAAAACGTTCGTGTAAATCGATAAGTCTTAAAAATTTCGGAACGATATATGGCATTGAGTACATAGAGAGTCTCGTTTCACCTTCATATATGTGTTTTGTTTGATATTAATTTTGGCTTTGGAATTTAGTTGCATTTCGATTTGCTAGGATTCCATGTTGTTTATCTTATTGCCTCTTAATCAATATTTGGATATGAAAATGTTGCTGATAAGCGTCCCAAGGCAATTTAAGGCCCGGAACAAAATAAAAATAAAATATAAAAATATAATTTTTTTTTTGTAAGAGAAGCGATACCTTCAAAAAAAATTATTAATTAAATTCTTTTATTAATTAGAATGTTTTTTTAATATAAATTATATTTTTTTACTAGAAAAAAATATGATTTATATTCCTAGTTTTTTATTTAAACTTTTATCTTCTAAAAAATAAAAATTATAAATCTCTTAAAACAACAACTAAATTTAAATGTAAATTTCACCATGATTAAAGGTATATGAATAGCGACCAATTATATAGTTTGTCACTATTCCTAAATCTATTTTGTTTAGTTCCTAGATTTCTTTTTTTATTGAATGTTTATGATTAATCAAGCAAAATAATGTTTTTTTGAAGGATATGTGTAATAAACTTTAGGGAAAATGTCACTGCAGCCCCACGAACTTGTACATTTTGGTTTAAAAGGCCCCTATTGTTATTTTTTGGCTTTGTAAGGGCATGAATTCTCTTTTTACCGGCTTTTAAGGCCATTTTCTATAAAGTGAAGGGGTCACCCGGTCACCCCTTTCACAATCAGCCAATTATCTTGTACACATCATTAAAAAAAGTCAATTCATTTGCCAAATCAGATACCACCTAATGTATATGAACATGAGAGCACGAAATTGAGGGAGAACAACCATGTGGAATCCATCGCCATTATCATCACTTCCCCTCAAAATAACATTCATCATTTCTTTCTTTCTTCATCATTGCTTCTTCTTAGTCTTACTCTCCCCAACCCCTGTAATTATTCCATCTCAATTCTGAAAGTCAACTCCAAGAAACAACGACCACTGCCACCGCTGGAGACATACTCGCACTCCTTGGCACACCTCAGCAGGCTGCATCCGTCGACCCCTAATTGAGAATCTGAGATAAGTCAAGTATCCAACAACGAACCCATTCATCCAAATCGATTAAACACAATGCCAATTCCGAGCTGAACGTTCGCAGGTAACATAATTTTGACTTTCCCATTGACCCGTAAGAACATCTGTTCAATTTTCGATGGCAGATGAAAGTGACGCTTCTAATATCTGTACTTCAAATCCGATTACACCATTCACAGATCAATAATTCCAATTTTGACCTTTTTAGTTTGACTCACAAGAACACCCTTACAAACGCGATTTCATTCCATTGAGTTCCTGTCACGATTTCATTCGCTTTGAATGACACAACCTGTGAGTTAAATTAACCATTCGGAACCCATCACATCATAAACACCAAATCCCACTTCTTCAAATCGATTTTAAGATCAAACAGCTCATCAGTCGAGTTCATTACCACAATTATCTATATTTTCAAAACTTTAAAACATCGAATCTTCATATCATCATTAATTTCATCGAATGACATAAACAAGAAACTAAATTGATGTTGAAACGAGAATAAGTAGAAAGACTTTTTTAAACAAAGAATCAATTGATAAAATCAAAATTGATGTCGATAATGCCATTACTCACAAAGATCGATTCCAGAACAAATGAGCAAAAGATTTAACAATCATGGATAAGAATCGTCAATTGTTGTTCGTTGGCTCCGACTTCTACCCCCCGCCCTGGATGCCTTTTCCACCATTTCGATGGCGAGAGTCAGGTCAAGGACTTCATCCATATGCTTCTGCATCATCCAAAAATCCCTAATTCAATTTCATGTTAAGATACAATGAGATGGCTGACAACCTGATATTTTGGTGAATCTCACAAATTTGACAACGAAAATGGGTGACCACTGTACCCTTAGGGCCCACGCAAGGCAACTCGTTAGTGAGTCATTGATGTGTCATCTGAGTTGGGTGAGTTAACTCTGTAACTGAGTTAGGTGATGACTAGGCAAAAAAACCGGTTAAATTGAAGCAAAATCCCTAATTAGCCGGTAAAAAAAGAGTTCATGTCTTTATAAAGCCGAAAAATAACAATAAGGACATTTTAAACCAAAATGTGAAAGTTCCTGGGACTACGATGACATTTTCCCTAAACTTTAAGGAAAATGTTCCATTATCTATTTCTATTTTTTTCTAATAAAAAATGACGTTTCACTTTTTTATGTACTTGAACACATGATATTTTTTGGATTTTTGATTTATTTAATATTTCATTTGTCATTCGTAATTAATCAAATAATAATAATAAATAATAAATTTAATTAATCTTTTCATTCCATTAGTAATTTCGTAATTTAAAGAAACTTTATGTTGCCTTTCCGTTTCTTTTGCTGATATCACGCTAATTATCATTTCCATAAAATCAATGTTCGCTTAATTTTAGGTAATCAGAATCGTTCAAGAAAATTAAATCATCAAGAATCTTACCAATCGTTTCTCATCTCAACCCTCAAATTAAATTCAAATATCAAGCGACAATCCCCTAAATCTCAACATATCTCTCTTCAAATCCACCATTTCGCTTCCTCCATTATCGCAACAATCCCACATTATCTTTATGAAAACAAAAAAAACCTAAAATCTTTCTAATAACAAAGTTGCAAGATCTGACATGATGAACCAAAGCTGAATTGAAACTCTTATCCACTCGTGTACGCACCCTGTTTTGATTTTAGGGTTTTCTACTTCTTGGATAACAAGCACATCTAATAACTCCTCTCTTACGGGGGTGTTTGACTTACATTCTCACATCTAAAAGTCCTTTTTGTAAAAGAAAAAAAATAAAAAGATGTTTGGCAAGCTAGTAACTTTTGGAGTTTTAATACAAGGAAAAACAACTTTTTGGAAAAGTGAGGATTTCCTGATTTTTTGTAACTTTTTGGAAAAAAACTTTTGAGCTTTTAAAAGCTAAGTCAAACACGCCCGTATTATTTGTTTTTTTTTCTTAAATCGTTATTTTTAATGTGCCAATTGGTTTTTACTGTCTCCGATGACTAGAAGTTATCGTCAAAAACCATTCATATGCCATTACCAAGTATTACACAAATGCATGTTGTTACCACATGGGGGAGAACTAACAAGTAGCAGTCACTAAATTGGGTATGTATCAGTTGATTTTTTTTTTCTGAAACATCCATCACTTTTAGTAAGAACCAACATGCCATCATATTAGCAAAGTGCTCACGTTGATCTAAAGTTTATTTGTTTCTTCATATTGTGTAGTTGTTTTGTAGTCTTTTTCTTTAATCAATATATCCGTTGATCCAACTTTAATTTAATCTAATTTCAATATATCCTTCTTTGGGATACCTATATTTTCTCTGGTAATCTACTTCTTGATTCTTCCACGACCTACATTTTTTTATCATTTCTCATCTTAATTGTACCGAAGGACTAATTGTTTGGTATATGTTTTTATCAGTATCTGATTCATCAGCAAATTTAAAGAACTTTGTTTCAGGTTAAAAGGTCTATTTGATGTCGCAAAAGAACTCTTTATACAGGTTCGTAAAACTGTTTTGTAATGCTTGGTGCTTGAAAAATAAAAAATAGGTAATTATTTAGAATTACTTCATTGTTAGTGTAATTACAGGTTCAAGAAGCTACACGTGGAAGTGGTTTTAAGGTTGTCTCATAGGCAGTTAGGTTTAATGGGTATCGATTAGAGCTTTACAAAAAGATGCTATCAAAAACCTATACACAATCTGGTTCAAACCTTATTCTTCTTCTAATTTATTGGATTTTGTCTTCATGTCTTCAAACCTACCCATGCCCTTATTGATTCAACCCATGTTCTTTTATGTTTTTATTAAGAAGCAGATTTTGTTGATTGTTTATACGATCCAAAGTATAAATTCAAGTAAGAGACTAGAGATTAGTTGAAAAATATAGTTTGGAACTATACTTTTAGTTTGAATTCTTAACTAGAATTTCATACTGGATATTGTCTTCAAATATAATTTCCTTGAATCACGTGTTTGAGCTAGAATCCCAAATTGATAACTTTGAAACTCAAACCGAAGGGGCTATAATTAAAAACGGGAAAACAAGGTCACCAAGATTGGTAATATGGCAATAAATAGTTTAATTTATATCAATCATAAATGACAATTTCATAACTTAATGAACAATTAGAGGCTCATTTAAACTAAAATTTATAATTCCTGAGTTAATTTTAACTGATTGAATGATATGTTGTATCTTGGTTAGTGGTTTTTAATTATGTTAAGATAATCCTACGGAAGAGTTTTAGTGATCAAGACCAAATTATTTAATTGTTTTTTATTATTTCTTATATCGTTGTTGGAATTTTCACTAATAATGTAGATTATAGTTGCTATTATCGCCTGAAAATGGAGCGTTGGACGCAGGTAAGGAGAAAAAAAACTCCGGCGAATCACCGATTTCGATCGGATGAAACCAGTTTTTTCGTATCAAATATTCCCACAGGGGCCACAAAAGACGAGTTTCGGAGAATCTTCAATGCCTTCGGCAAACTAACAGATATCTACTTTGGGGGTAGAAAAGGAAAGAATGGCAAAAACTTCGGCTTTATCAGATATAGTGGAGTGGAGGACAAGAGGATGCTTGAGGCAAAACTGAATGGTACAATATGCAGGAGTTGTATGTTGGAGATAAACATTGCAAGACATGAAAGGGCGCCGCCAGAGACAATCAACAGAAAAACTCACCCACCGACCCATGCCAAGACCAAAGTTGGTGGAGGCTTTGTTGGTAATAGATCCTATGCTGAAGTTGCAGGGGGTAATGTCGGAACTGAAATACCTCTAAACCAGGCTCCGATTCAGCTACATGTGGATGACAGGGTGATGAGATTGGCCACAGGGAACTGCCTCATCGGTGAAGTAAAAACACTAGATCACCTTGGTCATCTGCTTGCGTTGATGTCCATTTTCAGTAACGTCGGGGTGAAAGTCAAATATGCTGGAGGAATGAAGGCCATCATCGCGTTTGATTCTGAGTCCCTAGCAACTAGCTTCTTGAATATTGAAGAAAACTGGAAAGGTATATTTAACTACTTAAAACCTGTGGGGGAGGTCGATTACGATTTCGAGAGAGTAGCTAGTATACAGATTGTGGGGCTTCCCATTCGGCTATGGTGTGAAGAAAACTTTTCTACAATTGTCCGGAGGTTCGGGAAAATCATCATCCCCTTCGATCACATTGAAGACAGAGTGGATCTCTCGGTGGTAAAAGTTGGAATTCTTACTGGTGCAAAGAAAAAAATCAACGAGGAAATAAGAGTGGAAGCTGAAGGGAAAATCTTTGACGTGGGGCTGGTGGAGTATGAAGATGAACCATGGTTCCCTTTCAGATTTGATAATGAAGTACAACCGTGTGAACCTGAGACGGACTATGTAACCTCGGAGGAAGATCTAGACGACGAGGTTGATGATGTATCGGGTAACGACGAAGATGGTATATCAGATACATGGATGGGCGATATAGAAGAAGGTGAGATAGTCATTGAAGAATCAGTTGACGGTGCCGAAAACAGCGGATGTTCCGATGACCATAGGACAATGAAGATCAGTCCAGTTCAAGAGTCGCCGGTGGCTTCGGTATCTCAACAGTCACATGCATGCCCCAGCGCAGAGGAAGCGGAAACGTCGCATGGGAAAAAGAAAGAAGTAAGTATAGTTGACGATCTAAAGGAGACACGTGATAGCAAAATTAATGAACCAGGCCAAGTAGCAGGCAATGGAAATGAATCCAGTGGACCTATCGTGGAGCATTCTGTATTGGGCCTTCATAAGCCCATTCCCTTCCCCTCAAACCTTGCGCAATCTGGCTGCTTTGGCCCGTTCCCATCTAAGGCGATTAACTCACCATCTGATACCCAAGTGATCCAAATACGGGAAAATGGAATGGGTCGCTCTGCAAAGAAAAGATGTCGCTCTTGCAGTAAATCGCCATCAGTTGAGTTTTCAGGTCTTCCGGTACAAAATTTGTTCAATGAAGATGATGACCAAACCCCATCGGTTGGACATCAATGCCTAAGCAGGGATCAACCAATCTCCCCCACAGCGTATGGCCCTAAAAATGTGCCAAAGATCTCTGAAATAGAGGCTACAGCAGAAATTGGAGCAATGATTGGATTTGAAATTGATGCTGCGAACAAGTTGTTGGCTGAAATTCTTGGTGGAAATGGTGAGCTCCATGTACCCCAATGAATTTACTCTCGGTAAATTGTAGAGGAATAGGTGAGGCATACAAGGTGGATTGGATTAGGAGGTTGAAATTGACACACAGGGTTTCATTCTTAGCAATTCAAGAGACCCAAATAATGGAGGCAGAAAATATTGATGTGAGAGGATGCTGGGGTTCAGATAATTTCGGAACAAGCAGAGTTAACTCAACAGGAAGGTCTGGTGGTCTCCTTAATGTGTGGGATGATAACCTATTCGAAACCACTGAGGTAATATCGTCCAGACATTATCTAATAAATATTGGACACTGGAGTGGCGTTAGTGAGCCGTTAATCTTGGCAAATGTTTACGGCCCTCAGTCTAGCATGGACAAGGCCAAACTGTGGGAGGAATTACTGGAAAAAAAGAATTCAATCAACGGCATATGGATAATAATGGGAGATTTCAATGCTGTGAGGAGAAAAGAGGAAAGATTTAATTCAATGTTTTGTGCCAAAACTGCAAGAGACTTCAATAACTTCATCCATGATGCAGGTCTTATGGAACTGAAAATGGGTGGCCATCGCTTTACTTGCTTCCGTAACTCGGATCTTAAACTAAGCAAACTTGATCGGTTCCTAGTTTGCCCTTCTTTTCTTAATTTTGCCCCCAATACAGTTGTGACTGCTCTTCCTAGAGAAATTTCCGATCATTGTCCAATTCTGTTGTCTTCATCTAAAGAAGATTTTGGACCACCTCCATTCAGGTTCTTTAACTCCTTCTTTAACTCCTGGATGCTCAGAGATGGGTTTGAAAAGGCATTTATTTCTAGCTGGAATAATTTTTTGGGGTTTGGCACTCCTGATTTGTATCTTGCAGCCAAACTCAAACATATTAAGAAGGGATTAAAAAAATGGCGGGCAATGAACCATCCACGAGAGGAGGCTGAACTGTCTCGACTCAAAAAATTGGTTCATCATTTGGATAGTGAAGGGGAACTGAGGCAATTGACTGAACAAGAAATTGCGGATAGAAATCTGGGATATAGGTCCATTATTGAGATGGAGAAGACGAGAAGCTTGGATCTTAGACAGAATGCAAGAATCAAATGGGCTGTAGAAGGAGACGAAAATATTCGTTTTTTCCATGGTTGCATCAATAAATACAATAGGAAGAACTTGATAGATGGTCTAAAAATAAATGGAGTGTGGTGCACTGATCCGCCGAGCATAAAACAGGGGGTATTCTCATTTTTTGCGGAGAAATTCAAGGAAAAATGGCCTTCTAGGACGAAACTTGTTAGTCGGCACTTTAAGAAAATATCTCAAGTGGACTCGGAGGCTCTAGAAGAACCCATTTCATTACAGGAGATTAAAAATGCAGTATGGGCTTGTGGTAACGAGAAAGCCCCCGGACCAGATGGCTTTTCAATCAAATTCATTAAGAAGTATTGGGATGTACTCCTTGGTGACATAGCTGCTGTTGTCAAATATTTCGAGTACCATGGCAATATTGATTCCTCTTGTAACTCCTCCTTCATCTCTCTAGTTCCCAAAGTCAAGGACCCTCTAGTGATTGGCGATTTTAGACCAATCAGTCTCATTGGATGCATATATAAAATCATATCAAAGCTACTCTCGATTAGACTGAAAAGGGTAATGGGGCAGTGTATAGACGAGGTACAATCCGCATATATCGAGGGTAGAAACATACTTGACGGGCCCCTTGTAGTCAATGAGATCTGCTCATGGGCAAAAAAGTCAAATAGGAGATTCCTTCTATTCAAAGTAGATTTCGAGAAGGCATTCGACTCAATCAATTGGGAGTACCTTGATTCAAACCTGTTACATATGGGTTTTGGGAGTAAAATGAGATTATGGTTAAGAGGCTGTCTCGTATCTGCAAGATCCTCGGTCCTCGTCAACGGAAGCCCGACTGAGGAGTTCTCATTATCGAAAGGAGTCCGACAAGGTGACCCACTTTCCCCATTTTTATTTATAGCAGCCATGGAGGGTCTCAGTGTAGCGATGAGGTCTGCCTGTGAGCTTGGTATTTTCCAGGGTATTCAAATTCCAAATGGAGGTCCGAAGATCTCTCACTTGCTATATGCAGATGATGCCCTATTCATAGGGGAGTGGTCAAGAAACAACATCAGCAACCTCGCTCGTATTCTTCATTGCTTTCATGTATCTTCAGGGTTAAAGGTAAACTTTAACAAATATAAAGTCTTTGGCGTTGGATCTGATATGCAAGAAGTAGCAAGGTGGGCCAGTACACTGGGGTGTGAACCTTCTGCACTACCGTTCACATATCTAGGAGTTCCTGTGGGAGCTAACATGAATTTAAAAAAGAACTGGGAACCGATTATTGAGAGGTTTCGGTCCAAACTCTCAAAATGGAAATCAAAATCCTTATCCTTCGGTGGTAGATTGACCCTTACCTAATCGGTACTTGGTAACCTTCCAACCTATTTCTTATCATTGTTTTTAGCACCTGATGGGATAATACAAACTCTCGAAAAAATAAGGAGAAGATTCTTATGGGGGGCCTCGGTTGATAAGAAGAAGATACACTGGGTCTCGTGGGACATAGCGGTGGCACCCAAGGAGATGGGAGGCTTAGGGATTGGCACTATCAAAAGTCTCAACATCTCTCTGCTAATGAAATGGTGGTGGAAATTGAGAACTGAACCACATCATCTTTGGGCACAAGTAATATCAAGCCTGCATAATCTTAAAGCGAAACCTGATGGTATTTACTCGAAGAAATCATTGACTGGAGTTTGGAATAACATCGCTGGTATAAAGAAGGCCCTTGGTAAAAAAGAAATCCCAATTGAATCCGTGTTATCCAAACAACACACAACTAATGGGGAAACTTGGAGATGTTGTTTGTCTTCGACGGGAACGTACGAGGTTCGTGACCTTAGACATAGATGGGATTACACGACATCTGTCATGGATGGTCAAATCAGTTGGCTGAAGGAAGTCCCTCTAAAAGTCAACTGCTTCATCTGGAGGGCGAAAATGGGAAGGATACCTGTTGCTGTGGAGTTAGCAAAGCGAGGGGTAGTTCCGGAAAATTTGACTTGCCCCATGTGTAATGAATACGAAGAAGACTCTAATCATGTCCTGGTAGACTGCAGTTATGCCAGGAGTGTATGTGAAGGGGTATCAAGATGGTGTAATATTCAATTGGGACCTCTCCACACAGTCAAGGATGTATTGGGTTACATTTCTCAATGGGGGGTATGCAAAAAAAGGAGAAGGATAATCTTAGCAATCTATTATGGTACTTTATGGAGTCTTTGGAAGACAAGGAATGAAATGGTCTTCAAGAAAAACCGGCTGCCACCAGATAAAGTCACTGATATCATCAAATCAGTGGTTTACCTGTGGGTGAAGAATAGGGGGAACAATGACAAGTTAAATTGGGCATCCTGGTCTCATTGCCCTTTGCTTTTCTGAATTTTTTCTTTGTTTTTGTTTTACAATTCCTGTTTCTTTTCATTTCATCGTATTTTGAACTCTTGTTTGCCACTAGCTGTGGCTTTCTTTTTTCCTCTTTATATATCATTGGCCGGTTCCAAAAAAAAAAAAAAAAGACCAAATTATTTAATGATTATGTAATCTTGATTTTTGGTTTTATTCACGTTGAATAACCCATTCAGGTTTTTTAATGTTTGAATGTTTATTTTCAATTATCATTATAAGGGATTAATATATATCGGGGAAATTGAAAGTTTTTTTGTTTGGTTATCTTGGCTGCCTCCCATTTCACCGCCTTTGCTGGTCAACATTAGATAGTGAAATGCTAATGATGAGTTGCCCCTTGAAAGTGTTTTTCTTTTACTAGGTCATCGTGTAGTTTTCTGGTTGTGTTTCTTTCGTTTCTTTGTTTTTTGGTGCTTCTTCTGTTCTAATTAGTTTTGTATATGTCATATTGTTTAGCCTGAAATTGGTATATGTTGGTGAATATCCGAGTCCAATGTGGCAAGTTATGTGTGTTTGGTCCAGATCACGAGTCTCGGAGTGTTGCCCAAGTACTCCTTACTTCTTTGAGCAATAAGAAACGAATATAAGGAAAGTCTAGCTTTCTAGGAATCCTAATTATACACTGATTTGTTTTAGTTTAGAATATATAGATACAAGATTTATGTAGACAGTGATTAAATTGAAGTTTTTCTAGTTATGTTTCTTCAATAAAGTGGAGGAATCAGAAATTAAACTAAGATGTCGGGAGGAGAATCGTCCCAAACACCGGCCCGGGAACACATGTCGTTCACTCTTGACCTTATATCCGTTCTAATGTCCGACTTTGACATCGATGAACTACACTCCTGACTTTTAGTTTAGTATATATAGATATACCAAATTTATGTAGTCATTGATTAGATTGAAGTTTTTTGAGTTATGTTTCTTTAATAAAGTCAAGAGTGAGTTTTGGCATTTATGTTCTCTTTTCTTTATGTGCGTCGTTTTTTTTCCCTTTCATTTCTTTGTTTTGTTTAGCCTGAAATTGGTAGGTGATCACGTCTATTTTATGCATATATTTATTACATTTTCTTATTATTTTATACTATGTTTTTATGTTATTAAGAACTAAAAGATATTTAATACGCTTTGAAATGTTCAATTACAGTTAAAATGAGAGTTGTAATGCAAAAGGAGAAGAAAAGAGAGCTAAAAAGACGCAAAAAGAATGTTGTTGGACAGCTTGATCCCTTATCAGTGTTTTGGCCATATCTTATCAACAGTAACTCCGATTGACGAGATTCAAAATGATTTGAAAACTAGACACAATTTTGGATGATTTAATGGTCTGACAAAAGCTGATTCCCAAGTAACACGACATGGTAAATCGAAACTTAGCGATCGTTGAGACTGACTTAGAGAATACGGGATATACACGAGGACCACGACGTGGTGCCATTACCACGTCGTAATGATTTGATTTTCGGGAATCTATATATTTCGAGCATTTGGACGATTTTTAGAGGGGATTTACGACTTTTATTTATCCTTGGTCGACAAGAAACCTCAGAGAAGATGTTTTGAGTGTCTAGAAGGCGGTCGGAAGGCCGTTAAGCTGACATGAGCGAAGATCTAAGGGATTAGAGATCATATTCATGTCGCTAATCATGTGGTTTGTTATCGTGACCATGTTTGTATTCCATTGTGATGCTTTTTGATTTAGGTGTTAAAACCTTTGCTTTGTGTTTATAAATGAATGGCTCTTTGAATTTAAGGTTTAATTGATATTTGGATTGTTTATTCTTATTTATTTTATTTTATCAAGTTTGATTGAAGATCCATATGTGTTAAAGAATTTTGTTTTGTTTCCTATTGCTGAATTAATAAAGTTTTGATTATTTTCTAGCTGTGTTAATTTGAATCATAGTTGTCCAGCGACCATTGGTGATTATGACTAAATTTTTAACCAAAACCTAGGGTTAGGGAATAAAGTAATGAACTTTAATGTGTGTGCATTAGTAGAATGACCATTATCTGCATGATTTAAGTCCTACTACCATTAGGGTTAAATAAGATCAAATCTTGCTTAATACGAACTGAATACTGATATGTGTGATTGTTTGTTCACTTGATCAATGAATTAATAGTTGTGTTGAAATCAAAGGATTAGTAGCGTGACCATGATGATAGTCATATTAAGAATTAGTAAATAATTAATAAATATCCATTGTATTAGTAGTTAACTATTAATTTGAGATGTAATTTATCTAGACCAAAGTATGTAAAGAAATTCGTCTTCTAGTCAGTTTATTGATATTTGATGTTAAGTTGAATTTCAAGTATTTAATAAAACATTTATTTATTGCTTTAGTGTGTTTAGTGTAACCTATAATAAAAAACTTCAAATTAATTCACCACCATTTCTATGTGTTCGACACTTGTTCTTACCACAACTATGCTATTACATGATGAGGTTCACTGCCTAGCGTGTGTGTTAGTCTGGTTGTGGTAAATTCAGTTTTATAAATTTAAAACTCGAGCATTTAATATATATATATATATATATATATATATATATATATATATATATATATATATATATATATATAAATCACACATCAAGTTTTTGGCGCCGTTACCGGGGAACGATTTTCAATTAATTTAGTCTGTTTGATTATTTATTATTTGTTTTTAATTTTAATTTTAATTTTAATTTTTATTTTTGTTGATATCATGTCACTTGTCGGGAATTTGTTTTTATGTGTAGGAATTCGTGATCATAAGCATTGCTTGGTTTTACTTTTTGCATGCGTTTCGAGATTGCAAGTGATTAGGAAATTCTTGACTTGTTTAGTCTACTACTTTGATGATTTGTTCAACTCAATCTTCGAGGCGTAGTATAGCAAGGCGTATCGATGTGGTTAAGTGGAAGACCAAACTCTTGTTACTCTTGACTAGTTGGTTCAACTCTTGTTCTACTTATTAGTTAATGGTGCAAAGAAAACAAATGAAATAATTTGATAAGTCCTGGAAGTTTTTGTTTTCACAAACCACCTCTTGCATGCAAGGGATTTAATCAACAATTGTAGCTTGATTTCGACGAAGTCAAGTGATCGTGATATCCTTTTTAGTTATTTTGGTTTGCTATTTTTTTTAGTGAGTTTTTATTTTTATTTTTAGTCTATTTAAATTTTGTTTTCCATATTGATGCTCTTGATGTTTCAGATCTTTACAAAATTTTACCCTTCGGACGCTTTCAGAAATTTCAACAATTAGGGTCGAATGTTGATTTATCACGAGAGAAAAAGTTGTGTGAAAGTTTGAAACTGACAATCGAGAGCCATGACTTTTAATAAGTGTGGGGTGTACATCGATATTTGGAGGGATTATTATTTCGAAGAGTGACGTTTCTAACTATACATTGATTCCTATGGCTTGGAAGAGTTGTTACCACACCATGAAATATTATTTTGACGCAAAGCAGAAGTATCATCCCGACTGCCACGACACGGTTGACACTTACTTTCCTATGTCGTGGGGGAGTTTTTCATCGTGAGAGGAGGCTTCCATTCTAGATACCACGTCGTGCCCATGCTATTATTCATGATATGGATTTTTCTTCACTCGACGACACAATGTGGTTGATACTTTCCCACATCGTGGTCACTATACAATGCATTAGTTTGCAATCATTTGCACCACATTTCAGAAGTCGGTGTTCTTGATTTTATTTTTCGGCACATTCAGAGGCAACAATTCCATTTTCTATCTTCCAGCAATTGTTGGAGCAACTTTTAGCAGCCCCATTCGATCTTGCCACTACAACCCCAAGGGAGTCTGTTCCTTTTCCCCCATTTTTACTATTTATATGTTCTTAAATAGCTTTACTCATACAATGAGGGCGTTGTCTGAAATAAGTGTGGGGTAGAGGGTCGAAAAAGCAATTTAAATTGGAAAATTAAAAATTTCTAGATCAGGAAAAATTTAAAAATTTATAAACTTGAAATAATAGTTTAATATAGGAAAATCTAGAGATAATTAAATCTTTTTGCTAATATTGTATGAGATGATCCGATGCAAGCCCAAATGTTTACCTGAGCCAACACATGTTATAGTGTATTTGTGGCTTCCAATTCCTAGTGAAAAGCCATGAGATATTAAAGAGAATCAGGTAGTTTATATGTCATAATTAGTTTTGCAACCTATACTTGAAATCTATCTAGGAGATCTTATGTAGTCATTGGACTTAGACTAATGCCTCTAACTAATAAAGATTAAAGTTAAGCGCCATTGCTTAAGCATGTAGGACTTGAGTGAAAAAAAGTGAGATATTAAAAAAAAAAGAGAAATTACCATAAAGTGTAAGAATTAGTATGAAGATCAAAAGATCAAAAATTTTGAAGAATCAAAAAAAGTTGAAGATACCAAAAATCAAACAAAAAGGTGGTGAATAATGGTTGAGTTTAAAATGGATTCTTGTATGCGATATTGGTTAATTAAAAATCAGTTTTGTTTGGGGGCAATTAAAAGGCTAGTGTGGGTAGTTTGATAACGTCTATTTTATGCATATATTTATGACATTTTCTTATTATTTTTGTAACGCCCAAATTTCTGGTATGTAATTTAAATATGGTATTTCCCTTTCTTAAGAGGTACTCGACGAGTTAGTAGCCCGACTCGCCGAGTAGAGACAAGATTTGCACGCTTTTTAGCAGGAGACTCGACGAGTCCATATTCCGGACTCGGCGAGTCCGCTAGTCTGGATGAAGCCCTAAATCTCAGGGTTTGAACCCTATTTAAACGTTATTATAGCCTCCCATTCTAGCCTCCAACACCCCTAGAGCATTTCCCCTGTAAACCCTAGTCCCCATTGTTGAGCTTGAGTGTTTTTGTGCTAGCTTGGAAGTTTTGGAAGAGAAGGAAGGAAAGAAGATCAAGAGAAGAGAAAGGAGATCCAAAATATAGTCTCCATTTGCTACGTATTCTGGTAATAAAGTTCACACCTTGTTTATTCTTCCATTAAACCCTATTTTATGCTTGTTTATGCTTATCTTGGAACTTTATATGATTCAAACTCGAGATTTTAACTCTCCTTTGGAAGGAAACCATAGATCTGGATGTTATTGAGCTCTAGGAGCTCAATGTAGCTACCTTTATGCAAATATAGCCTTGTTCCAAACCCTAAGTGCTTATTGTTGGATAATATTGGTGTTTAAGCCTCATTCTCTTGTGCATGCACGTAAAGTTGGAAACTTTACGTGTAAAACCAGCCCTAGAAGCCCAGATCTATGATTTGGATGCACTAAAATCGACTGTATTGTAATAGCATGCATAAAACTCGACGAGTCATTCTTTGGACTCAACGAGTTAGTTCATGCCTCAAGAACAGACTCGACGAGTTGTTCATACAACTCGGCGAGTCACCGACTGGACACGTTCATATGATGAAGGAGAACTTGACGAGTTGTTCATACAACTCGACGATTCGAATGAAGTTAGACTCGATGTTAGTATCGAAGAAGAACTCGTCGAGTCATTGCCAAACTCGACGAGTAGAAGCGGGTAGAGGATTAGATTTAGGTCATAGTGGATCGGCGAGTTGGTGGCCCAACTCGGCGAGTCTGGTAAACTGAAGGTTGACTTTGACCAGGATGTTGACTTTGACCAGGGGTAAAATAGTCATTTTACCCTGAGATTAGTTATCAATATTTAATTAGTGTTTATGGGATTTGTAGCCGGGGAGTTCCGGAGCAGCTGTCAGACAGTTTTAGATTTAGCATATCAGCTGCTAATGTTACGAGGTGAGTCTCTTTCCAGTAGGAACGGGTCTACGACAACAATGTTGACCCGTTTAGATGATAGTAGTTTCGGACTTCGGTCCGATGCCGGGCGGGGCCCAATGCAGTAGTATATATGCTTGATGTCTTCGTGATTCATGCATGTTGTGATATGTGTTATATGATCCGGAATTCGGTCCGATGTCGGGCAAGCCCGATACAGTATGTGATTATGCTATATGTTAATGATATGTTATATCCAGTTTATTCCGGACTTCGGTCCGATGCCAAGCGGGGCCCGATGCACTGGGCGGGGCCTAAGTTATTCAGGACTTCGGTCTGATACCGGGCGGGGCCCAGATTATGCCGAACTTCGGTTCGATGTCAGGCGGGGCCCGATGCAGTGGGCGGGGCCCAGTATGTGTTATTTGTATTATTGTATGGTATATGGTGGTTTGGGGGAGCTCACTAAGCTTTGTTTACAGTTTCAGTTTTTTGGTTTCAGGTACTTCCGCAAGTTAGGGAAGAGCTTGGGTTGATGGCATGACACACACCACAACTTCAGTTTATCCGGGGAGTTTTATTCGGATGTTGGATATATTTTGACATCAGTTGATTTGACACATTCGCTTTTACATTTGAGAAATGTGATTGTGGTTTTATTATATGATGATTAATTTCATGGTTTTAGTAATGTTTAAAACAAAAAAAAAATTGGGTTGTATTTTTGGGATGTTACAATTTTTTACTATGTTTTTATGTTATTAAGAACTAAAAGATACTTAATTCGCTTTGAAATATTCAATTACAGTTAAAATGGGAGCTGAAATGCAAAAGGAGGAGAAATGAGCTAAAAAGATGCAAAAAGGATGTTGCCGGACAGCTTGACTCCTTATCAGTGTTTTGTCCATATCTCATGAACCGTAACTCCGATTGACGAGATTCAAAATTATTTGAGAACTAGAAACAATTTCAGACGATTTTCGTGTTCTGAGAAAATGTTGATTCCCAAGTAACACGACGTGGTTACACTACCACGACGTAGTAAATCGAAACTTCGCGATCTTAGAGATTGACTTGGAGAATACGGGATATACATGAGGACCACGATGTGATGCTCTTACCACGTCGTGGTGATTAGATTTTCAGGAATATATATATACATACACATATATATATATATATATATATATATATATATATATATATATATACATATATATATATATATATATATACATATATATATATATATATATATATATATATATATATATATATATATATATATAGAATTAGTGGCGACACCTATAGTTTCATATTTATATTTTCATGCCTTTTTTAGTTTTTAAATTTTTTATTTGGTTATTTTGGTTTTGTGGTGATTATTTGCTAAAAACTTAGGTAATTAGGTTTTTGTCCCAAGTGCAAAAAATAACTACGTACTTTGGTTTTTTATCTTAGTTTGAAAATAGCAATATACTTTAGCATCGTAAAATACATGTTGATTTGGTAATTTTGGTTTTGTGGTGTTTATTTGCTAAAAACTTTGGTAATTACGTTTTTGTTCCAAGTGCTAAAAATAACAGCGTACTTTGGTTTTTTGTCTTCGTTTCAAAATAACAATCTGCTTTAGCATCGTAAAATACATGTTGATTTGATAATTTTGGTTTTGTGGTGATTATTTGCTAAAAACTTTGGTAATTACCTTTTTGTCCCAAGTGCAAAAAATAACAACGTACTTTGGTTTTTTGTCTTAGTTTAAAAATAACAATGTATTTTGATAGTTTTTGTTTATGTTTGATAATTTAACTTATAAGTTTATATATGTTGTTATTAATTATGTAGTTGGAAAATTTTCGTGCAATGCTCAATGACCCGTCGTGTGGGGATGAACTTTATTCGTTTTTTCAATTCCAAAATAATCGAGGAAACGATGGGAACGAAGAGGATGACATGTAGGGATAAGTTTTATTTGCATACATTGTCACGCTTTGCTACTTGGTAGATTGTAAAACTTTGGTTGTTTTTTGTAATTACCGGCGACACTAATACCGGACGACATTATTACTTTTTATATTTAATCGGATATTATGTAATTACCAGGCGACATTATTACTTTTTATACTTAATCGGATATTATGACTTTTGATATTTAATTAATTATAATCGGATGTGTATTTTCTAATTAACGTCGACACTATTATTTTTTATATTTAATCGAATGTTGTTATGTAATTATTGACGACATTATTACCGGCAACCAAAACCGTTAATTAAAAAAATGAAAATTGTTATTACCGGCGACACTATTATTACCGGCGACTATGTTATTAGCGGCGACACACCTCATTACCGGCGACATGGTCACTAGCGGCATCATCTATTAATAGCGGCGACAATATGATCAATAGCATCGAAGCAGTAGCGGCGACTTATTACCGGCGACGCGTCGCCGTTATTACTATTACCAACGACAACCTTAATTATTACCCATGATTTTTGTCGCCGCTAATGATCGTTTTCCTTGTAGCGAATGTATTAAACTTTGTCGGGTTTAATGAAGTTTGACCAGTAAAGAGTAAAATTGAATAAAAAATGAAAATGTTAATTTAGTGGCAATCCAAGCAAGAATTTATAGTAGGTGTTGCCGAGTTGAAATAGTATTGCCCGGTATAGGAAAAATAAGTTAAAAAACTTCTAAAAATCAAAAAAATTTCGCCTAAGTAAAAGGGAAAATAAGTATTGTCGACCAGATTCGCCCAGCGTCAATTCATTGAACTTCTTAGAATTCGATTAGAATTCAATGACATGTGAATGCCCTTGACATCAATATTTTTATAGGGCGCTGATAAAATGTAATTAACTATATTCCCCAAAAGTCAAAGGTAATCTCATGACCGACTTAATTAGCATGTGGATTAGTTGTGGGGTGTGATGCTGTGTCGTCGACTAAATGCAAGCTCAAGTGTAAGTCCAAAATTTCGAGTAAACTGTTGGAGAACCACTCATTAGGTCAACCCTTACCCCCACAGCCTTCATTGACAAAATGAATATCTTCCAAATAAATTAACAATCTGCAATTGAAAAAATTAAGTACGTAACAATTCTCCAAAGAAAACTTCAATGGTGATCCTTCATTATTTCTTATTTTTTGGTGCCATCATGTCCGATTTGGGCATTTGTAGGGCACAAGACACCATAGCAGCTAATCAAACTCTCAGTGACGGGCAAACCCTTGTTTCAGCTGATGAAATGTATGAACTCGGATTTTTTAGTCCGGGAAACAATCCAAACCGGTATTTGGGCATATGGTACAAGAACAAATCACCACTGACAGTGGTGTGGGTTGCTAACAGGCAGAAACCAATAACCGATATGTCAGGTGTCTTCAAAGTTGACAACAACGGATCCCTATTGGTTATGGCAGGTAGCAACAACACCATTGTCTGGTCATCTAACCCTCGTCCGATATCTCTCACAACCATAAATCCGGTGGCACAACTTTTGAACCCCGGAAATCTGGTTGTGAGAACAGCCGGCGAGGAAAGTTTCATCTGGCAAAGTTTTGATTACCTGGGAGACAAGTTGCTTCCCGGGACAAAATTAGGGAAGGACCTGGTCTCTGGGTTTGATTGGCGGTTGACGTCATGGAAGAGCGTCGATGACCCTTCACCGGGTTTGTATGTAGGGTTCGTGAATACAAACGGGTTCCCACAGGTGTTCATAGAAAGAGATTCTGTTCCTTTCTCGAGGTTTGGACCATGGAACGGTCTTACGTTCAATGGCATTCCTAGTCATATTTCAAACTCCATATACACACACGACTTTATTATGAATGATAACGAGGTGTACTATAGGTTCACACTTGTTAATAGTTCAGTCGTGACCCACATCCACTTAACTCCAGATGGCATCCCGTTACGAATGAACTGGAATGAACGAACACAGATGTGGTTCCTATACTCGAGCGCGAATATTGACATGTGTAGCCGTTTCGGACTGTGTGGTTCATATGGAAGGTGCAACCCGAATAGCTCACCTCTTTGTAGTTGTATGGAAGGGTTCGAACCACGAAACCCAGACGAATGGAGTGCCTCCCAGTGGTCAAGTGGGTGTCGCCGTAGAACAGCTTTAGGTTGTCCGAATGGAGATGGCTTTAGAGTGTTTAAAAACGTTAAAATGCCAGACACTCGGCGTGCATGGTTCAATAGGAACATGACACTTGGTGAATGTAAGACAGCATGCAGGCAAAATTGCTCGTGTAACGCGTATGCGAATATTGATATTCGAATGAATGGAAGCGGATGCTTGCTGTGGTTCGATGATCTAATGGATATCCGAACAGTTGATGAAAGCCAGGACCTTTACGTGAGAATGGCTGTCTCCGACTTGACAAGTAAGCTGATTTTCATGATAATAAACAACTTTCAAAGGTCTAGTTGGGTTTTTAATGTGTATTTTTTTTTTTTTTAATAATCTTACTTGTTCTTTCAACTAATAGCAGTTCATGTTCGTTCAAGGTTTCAAACATTATTAACTTGTTATAGTTTTGCTAATAGTTCCATCAATCCCGGAATTAACCTCGAGACCTCGTTCCAAAAAAAAGAGGCAAACAACCATAATGGTGGTGTCGATTTTATCTAGTCTTGTTATGGTGATCTTGATTTTAGCAATCTTGTATGGTTGGAGAAAAAAGAAACTAACCCAAGTGAAAATACCAGGTAATTCTTTGATTATATATACAGCAACTCAGAAAATGTCAGATATGATAATTTGAAATGTAAACCATTCATTGACATATTAGTGTGGTTTGTTATTACCATTTGCTGATGTACCAGTGCAAACTATTGATGAAGAGTATATCATGGAGAGCCAAGATGATGATACAGAGTTAACGTCTTTTAGCCTGACTACCATATCGAAATCCACTAATGATTTTGCAAATGACAAAAAACTTGGACAAGGTGGTTTTGGTCCAGTTTACAAAGTAAGACAGTTTACATAGCTACCTGCATTTCTTTTTATTCTCATAAACGTTTCAATGATTTATATTTGTAAAACAAATCTAACTTTTGTGTTCAATATTTGAAATTAATACCCTTTGATCTTTAGGGTATGCTCGATGATGGAAGAGAAATAGCTGTGAAAAGATTATCCAAAACTTCAAGACAAGGCCTTGGAGAGTTTAAAAATGAAGTTAAATTCATTGCTAAACTTCAACATCGAAATCTTGTAAAGCTTTTGGGATATTGCATTCAAGGAGATGAAAACATGTTAATATATGAATACATGCCTAACAAAAGTGTGGATTCATTCATATTTGGTACAATTTTACTTTCTATGACACATGTTTCTTCACCTTCCTTTCAATTTTTTTCACAATGTAAATCATACCAATAACTTATATTGGGCAGATAAAATCAAAAGTTCGATACTAGGTTGGTCAGATCGTTTTCACATCATTCATGGGATTGCTCGAGGACTCCTTTATCTTCATCAAGATTCACGATTTAAAATTGTTCATCGAGATCTTAAAGCAAGCAACATTTTGTTGGATGTCGACATGAATCCCAAGATATCAGATTTTGGTCTCGCAAGAATGTTTACAGAACATGAAAACGAAGCAAATACAAATAACATAGTTGGAACTTTGTAAGAATCCATTAGTTAACCATGCAACTTTCTTTATATACATATATATATATATTTTTAATACATTTAAATCCTCACAAATTTTCCTACAGGGGTTATTTATCACCGGAGTATGCTTTAGATGGAATTTTCTCCGAAAAATCAGATGTCTTCAGTTTTGGTGTTCTCATATTGGAAATAGTAAGTGGGAAAAAAAATAAAGGATTCTCTCACGACAATGAAAGTGATAATCTTCTTGCACATGTAAGATTTTTTTTTTTTTTTTTTTTTTTTTTTTTTTTTTTTTTTTAACTCAATACGGAAAGGATTTCCACTTAACCTATATATGAGTGTTGTGTCATTTAGCGCATAATGAACGACCTAATGGACAAAGTTGGGAAAATGAATTAGACTTTGTCCATTTAGTTATAATTTGTTAATAATATATTTTTCTTTTCTTCTATTTCCCTAATAGGATTATTTTCTCAAATGTTTTTTTTTAGATATTTTTATCTTTATAAATTTTATTTTATTTTATCTATATACATTTAGGCATGGAGACTCTTTGAAGAAGGTATGGCTGTGGAGTTGCTTGGTGTGAATATGCGTAACAGATTTGTAGCCTCTGAAGTACTTCGATCGATACAAATCGGTCTTTTATGTGTACAACATCATGCAAATGACAGACCAACTATGTCATCTGTGGTTTTGATGTTTGGTGAAGAAGGTGTATTGCCTCGACCTAAACAACCTGCTTTTTTTGCCAAAGGAAGTGTGCCTCAACATTATCTTGTTTCCAATAATGGCATAACGATGACAACATTAGAACCTCGATAACTAGTTTTATACCCTCCAGTGTTGGGTATAAAGTTGTATTAAATTATCAAAATAACATACATATGTTTTTATTTTGTAACGTCCGTTTCCATTTAAAGGTTACTATATAGAGCCAATAAATAATAATTGAGTATTATACAAGTAAAGACAAAATTTGTACAATTGGCAAGTGAGTTAGTTAACAAAAAAAAGGCTTTATATAAGGTATAAGGGGTTGTATAATAATAAAAATAAATAAAATAATAATAAATATAATAATTTTATGGAATATATATATAGTCTATGGTTTAATTGGTAATTTTCGGAAACCAGCTTTGAATAAGAATTGTGTTTGGGGTTAACTCTGTCAACATGAAAGATCAAGGATCATTTTTGCCTGCAAATAGAGATTCTTTGAAAGAAAAACGATCCTAGCCTCTTCTAAGATTGTCCTCGTCCATTAAAAGCCAGATGTTCCACTCCTTGAGATTCGAGAGATCGAGATCAAGATTGAGAGAAAGAGAGAGAGAGAGAGAGATGGGGGGGGGGGGAGGGAGATGGATAGATTAGTTCTTGTCCTTATCGCTACTGGAAACAAAACACATTGGTTTCGCTGTTGGTTAATCTGACCTGAAGATTTGACAAAGGCCTAAGCCTACTCCGTAGATCTCTATGGGAGTTCAGTCGCACGCACACAAAAACAGAAAATCATATATATATATATATATATATATATATATATATATAGAGAGAGAGAGAGAGAGAGAGAGAGAGAGAGAGAGAGTTGCACGCACACAAAAGCAGAAAATCAAATATATATATATATATATATATATATATATATATATATATATATATATATATAGAGAGAGAGAGAGAGAGAGGTGATTTTCTGTTTTGTGTGCGTGCAACTGAGAACACCTATAGAGATCAACGGAGTATGCTTAGGCCTTTGTCAAATCTTCAGGTCAGATTAACCAACAACCAAACCAATGTGTTTTTTTCTAGTATCGATAAGGGCAAGAACCAGGAGAGAAATCGAGTATGGGATGAAAGCAATTAGAGAGATCGAATAATGTAATGAAGATGGAGGTCATATTGATAGTGATACTCAGCGCAAGTATTGAAAATAAGAAGCTCGAAATTCGTTTATAGGGATCACTCCATCAATAGTTGCTCCCTCGAATGATCTATTATTGTAGAACCGCTAGAGCCCGCGCTATCAAATAGCACAAATGACAACCCATCATTAACTAGCTCCTAACTCACACCATGAGTACAATTTAGGGTAAAAGACCTTATTACCCTTCCTCAAACTTGGCCCAAGACTAAGGCCCAAACTAAAAAACCAAAAGCCCAAGATCCAAAATAATCCTCCAAGGCCCAATTATGGCCCAATTTTCCAAATTAGATCCAATCCCTTTCATGGCCTTCACTCAAGAAAATCCAACAAGACAAAAGCCAAAACCATAAAATCCAGATGGCCCAACATGGCCGCAGGCAAAACGAGTCCATAACCGAAGCCCAAAACAATGAAGCTCGCTCTAGTCGCGTACGCGGGCCATACACCGGAGGTACACTCAGCGTACACGAGACCTCATATTAAACAAGATACGGGGAGGCTTACCAAGTACGCGAGGCGTACTCCTCTGTACGCGGGGCGTACGTCGCAGCTCCAAAAGTCCAATGTTTGCTTAATGGCTTAAGCATTTAAGCCAAATTACAGATCCGTGACTCAAAAGTGTTCCATAACCATAAAGTCTCAAACTTTAAGACTTTGGTCATCCAAAAAGTCCTTAAGACATGGTCTTAATCCATTAAGACCTTCCACAAAGAACATGGAGCCAAACTAACTCAAGGAACCTCATTTTTATGACTAAGGACCCTTCCTAGGATCTAGAAGGACATCTCAAAACGTCCAGAACATGCCATGCTCAAGATGGAGCACTATGGACCAAGAAGAAGCATAAAAAGACCCAAACATGAGATCTAACAAATAAACCACAAAGGTATGACATTTATACCTTTAAATGATAGAGAAGGGGGCCAAAATTCCTAATCTAATCCTTGCTTCAAGCTTCCAAGCTCCTTGATGCACTTCTCCTTCCTGTAAATAACAAAGAATACACTTTAAGGCTCATAATCACACTCTAGAGGGTTAGGGCCTTGCAAGAACGATTAGAAGACTTTGGAGGCTGAAAAGGTGGGGATCAATAACCATAAGTATGCTTAAATACTCCGTAAACCCTAAAACTTAGGGTTCCCATCGGACATGAGTATGCGCAAGGTACTAGGATACGCCCTAGTACGCTTAACGTACTCATATATACACTTAGCGTACTCCTGTCACACCCAAATTACAAACTTGCCACTAGGGCTTCCCATCGCTATTTCCTTCTAATCCAAGGACCAAAAAGACATAATTAACAACCAAGGGAAGGATTTGAAAATACTTGAAAACCATGGTGTTACAACTACCCCCCACTTAAATTTGATTTCGTCCTCGAAATCATCCTTTACCATCCCTGGCAAGCCCGACATCCTGAGGGACACACTCACAACCTTGAATATATCATGACCTTTTCAAGGTGACCAAACCCAGTAGAAAGTTTCCAATCTAAAGAAAACAATCCATAATCCCACGCAACAAACCAACCCTACTTCACCTGAAAATCTGCAATTTGGAATCTCGAATTCGGTCTAACTCCCGGACATACCGCCCATGCTAACCATCGTTGATTCCATTTCGCCTTATCCCCTAAACTGACTACTCAACCTTGAAAACCTAGGGTTACCACTAGAAAACAGAATCACTGATCATATGTTGCTGCCAACAATCCTTTACTTGACAAAAGAGATTAGATATTCTTTCAGGAGAAATCTCATTCTAATGTCCAAATTTCCAAGGATATAATGGACAATGGGAGATAAACTGGGAGATGAACCTTTTAGTGCTGACAAGACAATGCTTCCTTTAACTCCAGAACAAACATACATATAACAACCAGCTCACAAGCACAAACACTCATACCTGACCCAATCAGCCTCGAGCTTGAATACCAGGCGTGCCTATGATGGGTCTAGTCATCATCGGGATGGAATACCCTCGTATCATGAAAATGTTGAAGGATTTTGAGCACTCTAACAACCTTATGGTGCACATGCAACCCTAGATGCTTTGGATATATGTTTTCTCTAATTATACATGCAATTTGATTTTCCAAAGCATACATCCTAACTAGCATACCATTTAACAATTGAACAATATAACTAGTTGGATAACTTACCTCTTAATAGGACTTGTAGTTCTTGTCCTTCAAAAGCTTTAGCACCTCAAATGTGATGCCTCTAATGTTTCACAAACACCAAGTGCAAAAGAAGGCTTGAGAGAATAAGTTGCTTAGCACAAAATTGATTTACACTCTCCAAGAATGTATGTGGCAACCAATTGTAGCTCTAGGGAGTTCCTTTTACAGTGTGACAAGTGATAGGGTTACATCCGTACAAACCCTAATGCACCATGACTGTTCATATTACTTAGGCTCCATGGGTTAAACCTCCATGGACTATCCATGTTGGTTTAGCCCATCCTAAATAACCATGAATCATTGGCTCACACTATAAGAATAACTGATTTATCAAATCGTCCGCATATATTTAATTAGTCTCTTTTGATCACTAAATTAATTCCAAATTAATTCTTGATCAATACTAATTAAATCATATGATTTCATATTAATATATTATACTTGTAATATATTAAGAAATAAAAAATAACCTTATTCTCAAAAGTTTATCCTATCAAGTTGCATTAGCGAAGGCAAACCAAAAGGACCATGCTACTCTCGGTTCAAGTACGTACCAATTATAGTTACGGGCTTAGACACCTAATCCAACAGTCTCCTACTTTGATAAGCCTAATAACTAAAACTGCAAGTACAACTTAAAACTAACTAGCAATCGTAGCTCTTAAAAGACGTTGTTGAACTATGACCTAGTCAGTAACACGTCCTTTAGATAAGGGATCATATAATCCTCTTTTCTTCAAGATATCAGCCACACAAATACATGGAACAATGTCATACTTATTATGCAGCAGTTTGTTTCTTGTTTCCGATTTGTTTAACAGAGAACTTAATTAAACACATCAATTTAGTCCCGACCGGGCCCGACACATAAGTCAAAACAAATTCATTGAGGGGCCCAAGATATCACTTTTAATCCTCCAAGAATTAAAAGGAACAAATAAAATTAGACATTATATGCTTGTACTAACTATTTGTTAAATCATACACAACAATGTGTTTTATAACATCAAGTTACTGATGCGTTTTCGCACTATCAATGTACAACCAACTCATAGTCAACAACTCATATATCTTGGTTTTAAGACTTATATGACATTATCGTCTCACAATCACTCGTGATAAATTCCATGAAGTGGTTCAAGTGAGTGTGGGTTTAATCCAATACTCAGGACTTATGAGCACTCATGAATGTTGTAGCAATCTCTTGCTATGTCTATAACACTTCAGACAATCTACAAGCCAAATTCATGACAGTCTTGCCTCAATACCTACTTCAAAAGTGTGATCGAATGTGGAAGGTTTGAATAATACAATTATTCTGGAATTCAAAACATGAAAAATGAAACAATAGTAAACAATTGACACAAGATAGTAACTTTACTCATAAATAAAACACCTTTTATTTAATCATCAAATGTCAATTACATTTTATCTATTACAAGTTTCAAAATAGCTATCTAATCATTAAAACTAATATCATGCTTCAGCCCAATGCTCCTTGGATGTTGCAAATGCTTAACCCTACTCAGTCCCTTCATGAGGGTTCTGCTATGTTCTCATCTGATGATACCATCTTTACCATGAGGAGTCCTTCTTCCACTCGATGTCTTATGAAGTGATATTTCCTGTCGATGTGCCTGGATCTGCCATGATCCCTTGGTTCCTTGGTTAAGGCAACCACACCCTCATTGTCACAAAAAATCTCAATAGGATCCTTTATATCTAGTACAACTCTAAGGTCTCCGATGAATCTCTTCAACCATATCGCCTCCTTCGATGCTTCACTTGTTGTTATGTACTCTGATTCACACGTTGAATCAGCTACGGGAACTTTTCCAAGTTATTGCTCTTCCATTCAGGGTAAAAAAAACCAACCCGACTGAGAGCGGAAATTATCTCTGTCGGTCTGAAAGCTGGCGTCACTATACCCTGTGACTCTTAAGTCATCACTCCCACGAAGAGAAAGGAACCAATCCTTAGTCCTGCATAGGTACTTAAGAATATTCTTTACTGCAGTCCAGTGAGCTTTACCAGGATTCCCTTGATATCTGTTGACCATGCTCAAATCAAAGGGCGCATCAGGACGAGTACAAGTCATATCATACATGATCGAGCCAGTTGCGGAAGCATATGGTACTCAACTCATCTTAGCTATTTCAATCTCTGTACTCGGACTCTGAGTCATACTTAGTTTGGTATTGTCTTAGATGGGTAAGTCACCTTTCTTGGAATTCTCCATGTTGAACCGTTTCAACACCTTGTGTAAGTAGGTACTTTGACTAAGTCTAATTAGTCTTTTACTCTTATTTCTTAATATCCTTATCCCTAGGATGTAAGTAGCTTCTCCAAGGTCCTTCATAGCGAAACACTTCCCAAGCCAGGACCTAACCTCCTGCAAGGTTGGAATGTTATTTCCTATGAGTAGTATGTCATCCACATACAACATTGGAAAGCTAATTGTACTCCCACTAGCCTTGACATACACACGAGACTCATCCTCGTTTCTCGAAAAATCCAAACTCTTTGACTTTCTCATCGAAACAAAGATTCCATCTGCGAGATGCTTGTTTCAATCCATAAATGGATTTCTCAAGCTTACACACTCTATTAGGGTACTTTGCATTGATAAAACCCTCTGGCTGATTCATGTAAACATCTTCAGCCAACTTCCCATTAAGGAAAGTGATTTTGACATCCATTTTCCATATTTCATAGTCATTAAATGAAGTTATGGTTAACATAACCCTAATAGATTTAATCTTCGCTACTGGTGAGAAGGTCTCATCATAGTCAACACCGTGAGTTTGAGTAAAGCCCTTCGCAACCAGTCGCGCCTTATATTTATGTACTTTCTCATCCATGTCGATCTTCTTCTTGAAGATCCATTTGCACCCGACTGTCTTACGACCCGATAAATTGTTAACCAAGTTCCAAACTTGATTGTCATACATGGACTGAATCTCGCTGTCCATAGCTTCTTTACACTTTGCAGACTCGGGGCCTGCCATGGCTTCCTTGTAATTGTTAGGTTCATCCAAATTTACAAGTGTGCTATCACTGATAAATCTATCACCCTCAGATGTTATATGAAGGGAAAATGTCACCGTAGCCCCACGAACTTTCACATTTTATTTTAAAAGGTTCCTATTGTTATTTTTTGGCTTTATAAGGGCATGAATTCTCTTTTCACTGGCTAATTAGGGATTTTGCCCCAATTCAACCAATTTCTTTGCCTAGTCATCACCTAACTGAGTTACAGTATACTCACCCAACTCAGATGACACATAAACAACTCACTAACGAGTTGCCTTGCTTGGGCCTTAAGGGTACAGTGGTCACCCAATTCATCACCCATTTTCGTTGCCAAATTTGTGAAATTCACCAAAATGTCAGGTTCTCAGCCATCTCATTGTAACTTAACATGAAATTGAATTAGGGATTTTTGGATGATGCAGAAGCGTATGGATGAAGTCCTTGACCTGTCTCTCGCCATCGAAATGGTGGAAAGGGCATCCAGGGCCGGGGGCAAAAGCCGGAGCCAACGAAAAACAATTGACGATTCTTATCCATGATTGTTAAATCTTTTGCTCATCTGTCCTAGAATCAATCTTTGTGAGTAATGGCATTATCGACATCAATTTTGATTTTATCAATTGATTCTTTGTTTACAAAAGTCTATCTACTCATTCTCGTTTCAACATCAATTTAGTTTCTTGTTTATGTCATTCGATGAAATTAATGATGATATGAAGATTCGATGTTTCAAAGTTTTGAAAATACAGATAATTGTGGTAATGAACTCAACTGATGAGTTGTTTGATCTTAAAATCGATTTGAAGAAGTAGGATTTGGTGTTTATGATGTGCTGGGTTCCGAATGGTTAATTTAACTCACAGGTTGTGTCATACGAGTGAATGAAATCATGACAAGAACTCAATGGAATGAAATCGCGTTTGTAAGGGTGTTCTTGTGAGTCAAACTAAAAAGGTCAAAATTGGAATTATTGATATGTGAACGGTGTAATCGGATTTGAAGTACAGATATCAGAAGCGCAACTTTCATCTGCCATCGGAAATTGAACAGATGTTCTTATGGGTCAATGGGAAAGTCAAAATTATGTTACCTGCGAACGTTCGGCTCGGAATTGGCGATGTGTTTGATCGATTTGGATGAATGGGTTCGTTGTTGGATACTTGACTTATCTCAGATTCTCAATTTGGGGTCGACGGATGTAGACTGCTGAGGTGTGCCAAGGAGTGCGAGTATGTCTCCAGTGGTGGCAGTGGTCGTTGTTTCTTGGTGTTAACTTTCAGAATTGAGATGGAATGATAACAGGGGTTGGGGGTTGGGGGAGAGTAAGACAAAGACGAAGCAATGAGAAAGAAAGAAAGAAATGATGAATGCTATTTTGAGGGGAAGTGATGATAATGGCGATGGATTCCACATGGTTGTTCTCCCTCAATTTCGCGCTCTCCTATTCGTATACATTAGGTGGCATCCGATATGGAAAATGAGTTGGCTTTCTTAATGATGTGTACAAGATAACTGGCTGATTGTGAAAGGGGTGACCGGGTGACCCCTTCACTATCTAGAAAATGGCTTTAAAAGCCGGTAAAAAGAGAACTCATGCTCTTATAAAGCCAAAAAATAACAATAGGGACCTTTTAAACCAAAATGTGAAAGTTCGTGGGGCTTTAGTGACATTTTCCCTTATATGAAAACCATATAACACAGGTGGAACACTAACTCTACTAGAGCATCTTAGAGATACAGATTTGTTAATTGGTTCAAAAGGAGTCTCCTCCTCAGGTTGATCGCTAGTGCTTGATGTTCCTTTACTGCTTGACTCTTGAAGCTCTTCAAGGTCAATTTGCCTCCCACTATCCCCTTGGCCTATGAGTTATTTCTTGCGAAAGACTCCTCTCCTCGCAACGAAGTCAACATTTTCACTCGCTCTATAAAAGAGATGTCCAAAGGATTTCTGTGGGTAGCCGATGAAAATACATCGCCCACTACAAGGATCGAGCTTGTCGTGAGTCCTACGTCCCACGAAATCCTCGCAACCCCAAACCATGATGTGTGCTAACGAGAGAAACTTCCATGTCCACATATCGTGAGGTGTTTTGGAAACCTTCTTAGTTGGGACTAGATTAAGGATATGGGTAGTAGTCTTTAAGGAATACCCCCAGAATGAGATAGGTAACGAAGCTCGAATCATCATGGAACGAACCATGTCCAACAAGGTTCGATTGCGCCTCTCAGCCACACCATTAAGCTGTGATGTCCTAGGTGGCATCAATTGTGAAACAATCCCACATTCCTTAAGATAGTCTTGGAAATCGATATTAAGATACTCACCTCCCTGATTAGATCAAACATCTTTATCTTCCTGCCCAGCTAATTCTCCACTTCTTGTTTAAACTCTTTGAATCTTTCAATGGTTTCTGACTTATGTTTGATTAACTAGATATAGCCATATCTGCTGTAATCATCAATAAAAGTCACAAAGAAGTGGTTAGCATCCCTTGTGGCGGTTCTCAAAGGTCTACACACATCGGTGTGTATGAGATCGAACAAACCTTCACCCCTTTCACAAGTACTGGTGAAAGGTGACTTGGTCATCTTTCCAAGATAACAAGATTCTGAAGTGTCATCTGACCTTAAGTCGAATGACTCCAAAAATCCAGCCTTTTGGAGTTGGCCTATGCGCTTCTTGCTGATATGTCCAAGACGACAATGCTACAAGCATGACTTATCCAAACTATTGGAAGAATCAATGTGCAACACATTATTTCCTAAGTTGTCTATAACCATTATAGTTTCATATACACCATTACAAGGTAATGCTTTAAAATAAAAAACACCATTATAAAAAGCATTAATAGCACCAATTTCATTATCAAATGAAAAACTAAAACCTTGTTTGTACAAACCATGAAAGGAAATAATATTTCTCACCATATCAGACAAGTAGCAATAGTTATTCAAATCTAATTCTAACCAACTACTAAGAAATAAAGAATAAACTCTAATCCTGGTGACAGGCAAAATTTTCCTATTCCCCACGGTCAAGTTCATCTTCCCGTGCTCCACATCCTTACTTCTTTTTAGACCCTACAAATCAGAAAAAATGTGAAATCCATAACCTGTATCAAGGACCCAAGAACAAGAATTTGATGAGTTATTAGATAGAATAGTATAAATACCTGCATGGGTGGGCTTAACTTTCCCATCCTTGACATCCTACAAGTATTTAGGGCAGCTGCGCTTCCAGTTCCCTTTATCATGACAATAAAAACACTCTGCTTCTTTTGGGTTGGTAGGGGGATTAGCATAACTAGCTTTGGTCCCACTAGAACAGGATCCATCAAGAGACTTTCCCTTACGGCTCTTAGAGGTAGCCTTCCTCTTCTTACCTTTCCCATGCCCAATTGCCAAGACAGGGGAAGTAGCAATAGGAGTAGAAACAACAGATTTACCCTTGAGACTACTTTTAGTAGTCCTCAAAAGGCCTTGAAGCTTGCTAAGAGTGACCTCCTCCTTGTTCATATGATAGGTCATACAGAACTAATCATAACATGGATGTAAAGAGTGTAGAATGATATCTATGGCCAACTCTTCATCGAAGTTCACATTTAACTTCAATAAGCGGTCCACAAACCTTTGCATTTTCTGCAAGTGGGCCGTGATGGATTCACCATCCTTCATCTTTGTTGTTATCATGGAGGCGATGATTTCATACCTCTCTCGACGAGCACTCTGATGGTTTCTTTCCATCAGCTCTTGGTGCATCTCAAAAGGGTAATAGTCCTCATAGGATGTTTGGAGTTCAGCTATCATAGTAGCCAACATGATACAAGACACCTTGGTGGTATCCTTCTCATGAGTCATATACTCGGAAATCTCCTTAAGAGTAGCAGACGGTTCATCAATTTCCTTGAGCTCTTTGTCAAGGACATATTCCTTGTCCTCGTTACGAGTAACCATCCTAATATTCCTAATCCAATCATTAAAGTTGGAACCATCAAAGATAACTCTCCCACACAAGTTCATTAGGGAGAAAGAGCCAGTAGGGTTTGAGCTAGAAGCAGTGTTGGAAGACATCTGAAAAAGAAAGACTAAGTTTAGATTAGATAAGAGTCCTAAATATAACATCCAAATGAAATATTAAGGCTAAGACCCAACACAATAATTTACAATTTGGAAGAGGGATGTCATAATCCAATTGCAAAATATTTGAAGGTAGGTAAATGATGATTTACCAATTTCCACCATGAAAAAATGAAATTGATTATTAGGTTTTAAATGAATTGAAATTCCTAGATTCCTTTGAGATTCATTGAACTTTTCAATGGCATGTTTAAATCTCGATTATGCCCTTCAAGTTTTGACTGGGATACCGAGGATCACAAACAATGTGTGAATAACCATGCAAATGTGATTGGTACACTCAATGTAATTTATCACCTAATCAATGTGTTGATTAACCACACACGCTACATTGATCTATGACAAACATCAAGCTACCTTTTACCACCCTTACTAATCCAAGTTAATGTGCTGGTTAACCACACACGCTCCATTAACGACTTGCCAAGGTGCAAAGTGCAATTTCATGGATTAGCATCAATTTCACATTTTTCCTAAAGTAACTAAGATTGAGAATTTAATAAAACATTTAGTTACTTTATAATTATCATTATACTTTTAACGAGAATTAATGTCCTATCCTACCCCCTTCGGTTAACGACCCTCCACCAGTCAAGGAGTCGGTGGGTGAGAGTGGACACCCATTAAACCACCATTTTATAGGTAGTAACCTTATACCCCCTTATAGACCGACTTCGTGAATGAGGTCAACTAACGATAAGACTGACTTGTCTTATATATATATATATATATATATATATATATATATATATATATATAATTATTAAACTTTTAATATTATAATAGTATAAGGGTTGAATTTTAAACTTTTAAATTTCTAGGGTTTGGAATTAAAGTATTCATAAGTGTAACTTTACAAATTCCAAAACTTGAGGGCAAGTTTTGAATCTCTTCCAAACTTTTCATTTCTATAACTTATGAGTTTAATGACTTTTAAAAAAGAGAACTTCATTTTCCATAACTTAAGGACAAGTTATGGAATCCATTAAAGGCATTTAGATCAATATTTTAATTAACAAAATAATTAAATAATTTATCTATGATCTAGTTAAGCTCATAAGTCAAGATAATTCATATCAAAAATTTGCAAGAAATTAGCCTAATCATATAAACTAATACAAATCTTGAAATTTTTGACAATTATCTTTTAATTGGATGAGCATGATCACTACCATATCTAGAAAACAGTTTTATGTTTCAAAAAACAGTTTGTGGTAATGATCCTAATCCAATTCTTGCCAAAAACTTGAAAATCTGCAACCATAGCCATCAACTCGATGCGTGCATGATCCTGACTTGTCGAGTTGGTCTTTTACTGAGTGGACTCGTCGAGTCAGCCAGTGGACTCGGCGAGTCCATCAGTTAGAGGCCAGAAAATTGATTTTTTCAACTTTGAAAACTAATAAGCATCAAGTATAACAAAAAACAATCCTAGGCTCTGATACCACTAAAGGGTTTTGAGCACTCTAACAACCATATGGTGCACAAGCAACCCACACTTCTTTGCCATCAGCTGCTGAAGTACTCCTCACAATGTCAATTAGCTATGTCATGAATACAATCACATGCAACAAATGTCAGATAATCCTTCAGGTAACAGACTCATCCCTACAACGGTTGGACTCAAACGAGAGTTGCACATCAGGGTCAAATCCTTCACTCTGAGATTATCCAACCTTTTTCACATGTGACTTGACATATTCACTTAATAGCTAACTCACATCACTCATGAGTTCCACAAAGCACAAAGAAAGCCATATTCGTGTAGAGGAGCCGACTGGCACTAAAATCCAATAAAATTAGGAAGATCCTCATACGAAATCATTGATCTCAGACACCTAATGCCACGGATGCACCTTCACCATGATCTCACTCTCCTCAGAGTGGCTAGTACTTCCTCATGCTAACCCGCTAAACATTGTGCCCATTCATGAAACTTCCACCAACCCTGCAACACTCGTGTATGATAGCCATACATAACATTAGATCCTATAGACAATCGAATACCTGATCCTAACCTAAGCGCTTCATCAAACAAGAACAGGAAATAAGGCTAAACCAAACATTCTCAGGCTATAGATTCTTAGTTATGTACAGCTATGATGCATGCAGTAAGCAACTACTAGAATGATGTCAATTTCATGTACAGAAGAATCCTAGCCTATTAGACATCATATAATCAGACAATTCTATCATGCAATTCCTGAAGATCCCTAGCCTATTACTGGCATAATGTTTTGACATAACTTATCATGACATAATCTCAAATAATTGTGTGGTAATTTGGGGTCAACTTTCTGGCTCCGGCTGATCGTACACATCACATCCTCCTTGTTTATTTTGAAAACCATTTGAAAATTGTTTTAATAACCTTTTTCCTTAGTTTGAGACTGGATTCACACTAGTGTTCCTCTAATTCACTCAAACCAAGGCTCTGTACCAACTTGTAACATCCATAAAATTTCAACAAAATTTAAACATTTCAAAACAACCCATTTATTAAAGAGGTGTTTACAAAATCGTTGTTTCCAAAACATTTATTTAAAACCGTAATCATTTACACATAGTTTTCAAAAAACATTCACATTATTAGAGTATCCCAGAAACCATAAGTTCCAAAAACACGAGGATGTGTACGGTCACATCTTCACCTTGCCACGATCAACTGAAGTACCCGAAACCATAAAACAAAACTGTAAGCACGAAACTTTGTGAGTTCCCCCAAAGTACCAACAGACAAACAATAGCACATTTACAAAACAACATACTATGGGTCCAATCAAACATCATGTTGGAATACCCCAAGCCCTCAACCATCGGGTTGGAATGCCAACATACTATGGGTCCAATCAACCATCGGGTTAGAATACCTCAGGCCCTCAACCATCAGGTTGGAATGCCAACATACTATGGGTCCAATCAACCACTGGGTTAGAATACCCCAGGCCCTCAACCATCAGGTTGGAATGCCAACATACTATGGGTCCAATCAACTATCAGGTGGTTGGAATACCCTCGACCCTCAACCAATAGGTTGGAATGCCAACATACTATCAGTCTAATCAACCATCAGATTGGAATACCCTACCCTCGGCCCTCAACCATTGGGTAGGAATGCCAACATACTATGCGTCCAATCAACCATCGACTTGGAATACCCTTGGCCCTCAACCATTGGGTTGGAATGCCCCGACCTGTTGGCTTACGCACAAAGCATATAAGTCTTAGCCACCAATCAAACATATGCATATATAGCAGATAATCATATAAGAGTCTACAGCCAGTCAAACAGATCTAGCAGATCACTAAGCATAGCAACATCCTATCTACCAGGATATTAATCTAATAGATCATAACAACATAAGAACACACATAACAGGATATCAATCCACTAGGCTGGAATTGGTGCCTTCGAACCACAAGTACAGTAAGGAAAAGTCACCTCACACTTCTGAGTCATACATACGATCCCTGACTGCAAATACTAAGCCACCACTCCATTAACAACTGCTCCCTCGAATGATCTTTGAGTGTAGAACTACTAGAGCCCATGCTATCAAATACCACAATGACAACCCATCAATAACTAGCTCCTGACTCACACCATGAGTACAATTTAGGGTAAACGACCTTTTTACCCTTCCTCAAACTTGGCCTAAGACTAAGGCCCAAACTAAAAGACCAAAATCCCAAGATCCAAAATAAGCCTCTAAGGCCCAATTATGGTCCAATTTTCCAAATCAGGCCCAATCCCTTTCATGGCCTTCACTCAAGAAAATTCAGCAAGACAAAAGCCCAAACCATAAAATCCAGATAACCCAACATGGCCCAAGGCAAACTGAGTCCATAACCGAAGCCCAAAACAATAAAGCCCACTCTATTCACGTACACTCGGCGTACACCAAAGGTATGCTCAGCTGAGACCTCGCATTGATAAAGATACGGGGAGGCTGACTAAGTTACTTAGGGTGTAACCTCGCAGCTCCAAAAGTCCAATGTGTGCTAAATGGCTTAAGCAATTAAGCCCAAATTACAGATCCATGACTCAAAAGTGTTCCAGAACCACAAAGTCTTAAACATTAAGACTTTGGTCGTCCAAAAAGTCCTTAATATATCGTCTTAATGCATTAAGGCCTTCCACAAAGAACATAGAGCCAAACTAACTCAAGGGACCTCATTTTTATGATTGAAGACCCTTCTTAGGGTCTAGAAGGACAGCTCAAAACGTCCAGAACATGCCATGCTCAAGATGGAGCATTAGGGACCAAGAAGAAGCATAAAAAGACCCAAACATGAGATTAACAAATAAACCACAAAGGTATGGCCTTTATACATTTAAATGATGGAGAAGAGGGCCAAACTTCTAGATCCAATCCTTGTTTCAAGCTTCCAAGCTCCTTGATGCAGTTCTCCTTCCTCTAAATCAACAAGAATACACTTTAAGGCTCATAATCACACCCTAGAGGGTTAGGGTCTTGCAAGAACGGTTCTAAGACTTTGGAGGCTGAAAAGGTGGGGATAAACGACCATAAGGATGCTTAAATACCCCATAAACCCTAAAACTTAGGGTTCCCATCAGACATGATTAGGTCCAACGTACATGTGTGTACGCCCATTAGTATGCTTAGCGTACTCATATGTATGCTCAACGTACTCCCGTCACACCCAAATTACAAACTTGCCACTTGGGCTTCCCATCACCACTTCCTTCCAATCCAAGGACCAAAAAGATATAATTAACAACCAAGGGATGGATTTGAAATACATGAAAACTAGGTTGTTATAGATGGAGTCGGGGATCCACCACCTCTGGTAGGCTTTGGTTGTGGACAACACGGACAAGATGGTAAGCCTTATTATGATATATTTATTAGCTCTTTTTATTCATTTATTATAAGCTATCATGAGTAATATTTTTAATTATATTATTTAGTTGAGCTTCCTAAAAAAAGAAGAGATCTATCAAAAAACATCCAGCTATCAAAGCTGATACGGGCAAACAAGGAAAAGCCCGTGGATTTGGATTTCGACAGGGAGCTCACATATTCCCTTATTGGGAAGTGTTGTAATTGGTTTACCCGTGAGTTTGGGAGTTATATGTGGATGAGCATCCCTTTAAATGTATATGGTTGGGACAATGTTTCCCCTGCTTTAAGGAATGTCATAATCGTACATCTAAAGGTAGCTTGGATAATATATTAAGTTTAGCTGTGATTGGTATTTAATTAACCAACTTTTTTGTATTTGTAGAATAAGTTTGATTTTGATAAGGTTAATTTGGATCCCGAGCGTGCTCAGTTGTTGCAGAACATTGATCTGACTTTACAAGGAGTTTACAGAGACCAAAAAAAATAAAGCGTATACTTATTTCTGAATGTCGGGGGGCTTACAGATATCCAAGGGAATTAGCCAACCCCCCTCCCCCCCCCCCCCCCCCCCCCCCTCCTCAGGGTATGTCACGTGAAAATTGGGCGCAAGCAACCGAACATTTTCAAATGCCCGGATTTTTAATGCGTACGACGTCAAACAAATGAGTTCATGGACAACAACAAGTTATAAACAGAGGATGATCATGCTCGTATAGCAATTCATGTTTCTAAGAAGTAAGTTATGTTATATTTAATTGTAATTCTGTTTGAATTCTATTTAGGAAAGATGATATCAACAATTTAGTTTAAGGTTTGAAAACATAGGGTTGAAACACAATCAAGGATCCGAATTGCTTCATTGGTAAATTAATGATTCGTTTTTAAAAATATTTAGAGATAATCAAAATGTGTAGCCTTTTTTTTCAAATGATTTTTCCTTCCTCCTTTAATGATGATCCCTTTTTGTTTATATTTTAAAATTGGAAAAAAAAAATCATCACAAAAACTAATATAATCGACATAACTTATAAGCGCAACCATCGATCTCATTTATAGCTTAAATGATGGTCCCTTTTTGTTTATATTTTCAATATGTAATTTAGTCTAGTTTTTATTTTTATTTATAACGTTAGTCAAAAATATCTATGTTCATTCAACGCTTATTTGTAACATATGGTTAGATGATCATTACGAATTCAGGCAACCAGTTTTTAGTCATTGTCACGAAATGTATTAACTCACAAAACTAGAATGTCGTACATCTTCTTTCAATACATTTTCTTAATACGAAGACATTTTGTTTAGTGGAGCCTAAGTTTTTTGACTCATACACCATAATTCATAATTCTTCAGTGACAAAACAATCGAATGGCGTTGATGGGGCTTGGAAAAACAGGATGTCGTAGGACAGAGACTCGATGATTAAGAAATAGAAAATTTTGCAAAAAAGTCTCTGAAATTTGACTCTAACAACACAAAAGGTATCCCTAATTTTTTTTACAATTAAGTCTACGATATCTGTAAATGTCTGCAAAATAAACCTTGTAGTTGGTTCCGTTTTAGGGCCTAATTGTAAATTAAAAAGAAAGAATAACTAATCTAGCACCAAAAAAAACTAATGGTTTGTCACTTAATAGCCAAAACTTTGCCATTAGCCAAAAATAGCAAACCAAACCGTAGCTCAATCAAACACACTTACGGTTTTCATGAATAGTCTACGGTTTGACTAACGATTAAAAAATATCCATAAGTGATTTTACTCATCTGTGGTATGCTCTCAAAATACCTACGGTTTGTTGTTTGGAAGAACAACATGCAGGTTATGAACAAAACCGTAGGTGAGGCCGACAAACTTCAAATGCACAAAACGTGCATCAACAACTTATACACCGTAATTGGCAGACTACTATTATACATGTTAGAAACATAAAATAATAATAATAATAATTGTGCAAATCGTAGATTCTATATGCCGTTTAAGGTGTACAAACTGCTAATGTACATTTTGTGCATCAACAACTTGTATACCATATGTGGTATACCGCACCTACGGTTTTGGTTTTTCTTTTTCTTCGTTTTGTGCCAAAAAAAAAAAACTATACCATACTAAATACTATTAGATTTCGAGGTAAATGATAGAATGCAAATAAAAACTAATGTTTGTAAGAAAAACAAAATTATTGTTTGAAGCGATCGTTGACGGTTTCTCTAACTTCAAACACCAAACTGAATGAAAATTTTTAACTTTATATATTCTGGGATAATGAGCCCCAAACCGTAGATTGACTCCAAAAATGTAACCTATTAGCCCTAAACCGTAAGTTTTTAGATATAACTGAAGGTTTCCTTAATCGTCTATTGTTTGGTAGGTTATTTTTTACTATGAAGTGAAAAGTCATTAGGAAATATGACTAGATTTGTTATTTTCTCAATAAACAATCGGTGATGGTTTTTTCGTAAATAAGTTTAAGTTTAAGGATTTTTTTTGAAGATTTTTTTATATATACTAAATTAATTTGAAGAAAAATCATATTTATTTATTAAAAAAAAAGCAAAATAAAGATATCATCTACATCATTTTTACTAAAAAAAAAATCATATTTATTCATTAAAAAACACAATAATTATAATTTATATATCATTTTTTGGGGTTATTTTATGATTCTTTTCAATAAATATCATAATTACAATCATAAATATATCATCTATAAACTTAATAGGACTTTGTTGATTTGTCGCAAGAAACATATTTTTAGGTCATATGATACTTCATTATTGAATTTTCAGGTCTTAAGTATAAAACATTTAATAAAAAATTACAAGGTTATGATATAGATGTAAAATGTTTACAATAAAACTACATAATTTTTAGGTCTTGGTTGTAAAATATTTTTAGGATATAAATGGTACCTTTATGATTATAGTTATGATATTTATTGAAAATAATCACTAGAAAAAGCCAAAAATGATATATAAATTATCATTATTGTGCTTTTAATAAATAAATATGAGTTTTTTTAGTAAAATGGGTGTAGATGGTATCTTTATTTTGCGTTTTTAATAAATAAATATGTGTTTTTCTTCAAATTAATTTAGTATATATAACAAAATCTTCAGAAAAGTCCTTACTTTAACCCTATTAACGAAAACTCATATCTGATTATTTATTTACAATTGGGTCATAAAAATGAACTTTAACTAGGTACAAAGGTTGTTTTGCTAACGTTTATTGGTATCTTGGGTTTAATTGTAAAAGAAATTAGGGATGACTTTTACGTTAATCGAGCCAAACTACAAGGGATTGGCAACATCCCAAAAACCATAGTAAAATTTTTTCATTTTTAAAAGACCTTTTTATAAAACCCATAAGTCATCCAATTCATTGTTCCAAACCCATAATCATACAATCGAATATCAAATAACATCTCCCAAATAAAAATCCACGAATGTTGTGTACAATCATGGCTTTGCTTTCCCTTGATCCTCAGAAGTACCTGGAACATTTAAATCCACAACTATAAGCCAAAACTTAGTGAGTTTCCCAAAATACTCCACATAACAATACACATACAATGCATGCACATGAGCCTTCAGTATGACTGGACCACCTCGCAAGGCGTACAGTACATCTGGACCACTCTCTTGAGCCTACGACACTAGGTTGGACTGCTCTCCTTGGACTTACAGTATCAACTAGACCACCCATGCCTCTTGGATTACAACACATAGCTGGACCGCCTCATCCCAACCACAATATGTCGACATATACAAATAAACAATATCAAGCACACACACATGTAATCATAACAGTGATAGGTTTTATGCAAAACAAATAAACTTAAAACCCTTAAGTTCACGTGCAACCGAAGGATCTATGTTTTCACTATTGAACCTAAAACTAAGAACAGCAAAAAGAACCCTATGAATATTTTCAAAAATGATAAAAGGGTTTAGGTTTACATACCTTGTTGTTAATATAGTAAATAACAAGAATCCTTCACTTGTAGATCTCTTGGAAGTAATCACCACAATTGTCGTGCCTCTAATAGCTCACACCCAAACTAGCAAGAAGGAAGACTATAAAGAGGAGAGGAGATAGGAGAATTTCGACTATCTCTGTGGAGGTATGAGTGGCCGCAAATACAAGGGTTAATGGTCTTTATATAATGGTCAAAGGAAACCCTAGATTACCCTAATTTGAATATTAAATAATATTTCAAATCTGGTACTTATCTCATTCTTTATTTATTCATATGGGATATTCTAGAAACCCTAGAATATCATCTCAAAACCGTCCAACCCTAATGGTGGAAGGTTTTGGAGCATTTTGTTCAATTATTGAACAATTGCACTTTAGATCTCATACTTTTGATTAATTCTATTAATCCCAAAATTAATTCTAATTAATTTTTGATTAATTATTAATTAAAATAATAGCTTTTCTAATTAATATATTATTTTCATAATACATTAACAAACTATTTTTTTCAATTTATTAATCATATAATAAATTAATCTCTCTCTCTCTCTCTCTCTAAAGGTTATCATGTCCAATTGTTAGGGTTGAGGAAAACCCGAAAGGACTGTGCTACTATTAATTCAAGTTTATACCAATTATAGTTATGTGCTTAGACACCTAATCCAACAGTCTCCCACTTAGATAAGTCTGTAACTCTAACTGCTAGTACAACTTCTGAATTGATCAGCTAATTGTAGCTTCCAAAAGCCATTGCCGAACTCTGGCCCAGTCAGTGACGCATCCTAAGATAAGGGATCATATAATCCTCCATTCTGCCGAACATGAGACATGGAATAGAATCAATCTCATTGTACAAGACTTTTTTTTCCCCGATTTCTGTTTTGTGATGATATAGAACTTGTAATTGAACACATCAATTTAGTCCTGGCTAGGCCCAACACTATATGTCAACACCAACTCACTGAGGGGCCCATAGATATCGCTTTTCCTATTAGGACAAAAGGAACGGATAGACTTTGACTTATATGCTTGCATCCTTTACTCATCAAATCATGCATGACAATATGTTTTATAACATCAAGTTACTGATGCATTTATGCATTACCAATGTACAAACGACTTGTAAATTGCAACTCATATATCTCCGTTTCAAGATCATAAGATATTAATTGTCTTAGAATTACTTGTGATAGAATCAATGAAGTAATTCTCTGAGCGTGGATTTATCCAATACTTAAATCTCCATTTGTAAGTCCTTATGAACATTACAACAATACTATTGCTATGCCTAACTCCCTTAGACAATCTACAATTCAGTTTATGGAAATCTTAATTCACTACTTACTTCCAAAAGTATGACCAACTGTGGAATTTGAATAATCATATAATTCGGAAAGTAAAACATGCAAAACGAAACACAAGAATAAACAATTGATAAAAGGCAGCAAACAAACTCATAAATAATTCTCCATTATTTAATCACTAAAAAATCAATTATATTTATTTTGTCACAAGTTTCAAAATAATTATCTAACTACTAACAACTAATATCATCTCTTAGACTAATCCTCCTAGAATGTTGACTATGATTGACCCTACTCAGAGCCTTGGTGGATTAGGTAAAAAAATTCATCTGAGGGTTCATTTGATGAGTAAACAAATGAAACATCATCATGAATAGTGTTATATTGGACATGAGAAGAATCATGACCATGTGTATCTAGGGAATTTTTAGGTACGAAAGAATTTTGAAGAATAATGGGATTATCATTCTTCATGTTGTGTAATGGAAGAAACTCTTCAAAAAACTTCACATTTCTTGTAACAAAGATCTTTTTGGTAGATAAATTCAATACTTTGTATGCTCTTTGGCCATGAGGATAACTAATGAAAATACAAGATTGAGCTATTTCCATAAATTTGTCCCTTCCAATTGTGTTAGTACTTACATAACACAAACATCCAAAACGTTTCAGGTAAGAAACACCAAGTTTGGTTTGATGAAGTATCTCAAAAGGAATTTGATTTTTAAAATTAGTTGAAGGCATTCTATTGATCAAATGAACCACCGTTCTTATATATTCTCCCCAATATGCATTTCCTAATCCGGATTGGAAATATAATGCCCTTGCCACTTCAAGAATATGTTTATGTTTTATTTATACGATCCCATTTTGCTATGGTGTATAGGGTGTAGATTTTTTATTTATAATTCATTGAGATGAATAAAATTGAACTCCTTGTTCACTTGATCCCAGTCCATAAACATTATCTGTTCTTATGACTTTAATGGTCTTGTTGAATTGAGTTTGTATTAACTTGATGAAAGCTTTAATAACAAAAAATGATGCGCTTTTATCAAACAACATATGAATCCATGTATGTCTATTAAAATCATCTACAATAGTGATGAAATATTTGTATCCATCATGTGAAACATGTTTATAAGGTTCCCAAATGTCCATATGGACAATATAAAATATTTCTTTTGAATGAGTTTTACTATATGGAAATGGCAATTGATGTTGTTTAAATTGAGCAAAAACAATACAAGGATCAATAGAGGAGTTAAATGGTACAACAAATAGTTGTTGTAATTTTGACAAAGATACATGCCTAAATCTTCTATGCCATAACAGTACATCAGA